>NW_009699761.1:0-53064 GCF_000703405.1 Apaloderma vittatum
TTATATATTTTACGGTAGTTAATGGTGAGAGCAAATGACATCAGCAAATGATGTTGGAGTGCATGCTGTGTTAAAATAACTTTCTGTTTAAAGTTTTTGCATGTTGTATCACTAGATGGTATTGCCTTACTCATTTTAAAATAACAGAAAAATCTTTTTATCCTAAGCAATATTTTTTTTAATATGAAAGATGAGTGACATAGGTCACTAATGGAGCCCTGACCACTTCTCTTGTGTGTTTAGGAATCGCTCTTTATGTTCCTGAACCACGGCCCAGTCCCCAGCTCCACTGCAGAATGTGTTTGCCAGAGAACAAGATGCCTGTGCGTGCTTTATGGATGCCTGATGCAATTTAATTAAAAGCCTATGTGAAGGAGTTAGGATATGGACAGCAGTGGCATGAAAGGGTGAAGAGGGACCAGTGATGCTCACGTCCTCAGGAGCTGAAAAAAGACACAGAGATAGGAATTCAGGGTGGGAATATGTTGCTATGCCAACCAAGTAATTTCTCTAACAGGAAGAAACTGGTAATGAATAACTGCTGAGTGGGAATTTTAAGAGAAAAATGCACCCTGTGGCAAAAATGAAAGGTTACGTTTTTGATAATCAACCTTTGGCATCCCTGCTGTGACATCCCCTGCTGTCAGCCCCTCTGTCAGAGCTTTCTGCTGCCCTGGAACAGACCCTGCCGTGCCCATCTGCTGCCGTGGGAAGGGCTCACGGTGATGGGTGCTAGTGCCAAGCCCACAGGCACAGCCTGACCCCAGCCCCATGTCAGTCCTTCCCTGAGCACCTGTGAAAGCCAGATGAGGATTTCACAAGTCTGTCTTCCCTTATAACTGTTTTGAGTCTTCCCTTTATTTAAATCTCTGACTAGAGTGTTTACTTTTTGTCTTCCTTGTCTCTTCTAACATAACGTCGAAATGCTGGGGAGAAGAAATTTTAACACTGTCATTTCTTACAGATAGAATCATAGAATAGTTTCGGTTGGAAGACACCTTCAGGATCACCAAGTCCAACCTTTTCCTAGCCCTGTCAACACCACTGAACCATGTCCCTCAGCACAACATCCACCCATCTCTTAAACACCTCCAGGGATGGCGACTCAACCACCTCCCTGGGCAGCCTGTTCCAATGGCTGACAACCCTCTCAGTAAAGAAATTCTTCCTACTATCCTACCTGAACCCCTTAAGTCCATTTCCCCTTGTCCTGTAACTTCCTACTAGAGATTGTTTCTAAACCCTGGTAATTCTGGAATTTGTACATGCGCTATTTGCGTGTGGTCTGTAGCTCTGTAAAACCTTCTGACATTAAAAAAGAAGGAACAAAAAAGAAGTCAGTGAAGCTTTGTCTGAAACGCTGAATTTTTGTCTTGCTCATGCATTGCAAGAGGAATTAGCAGTTGCATTGCTTTGCCTCCAACGCCCTTAAAGCAGCGTTGAGCTTGGACCTCGAGCTGTGCTCAGAGCAGTACTCCCACCCTTAGGGTTTGTGCCCTTAGGGTACGAGCCACCTATGCGATCAGAACCAGCCAAAGGGTGTTAGCAGAGGGAGGACCTCTGAATAAATCACCCCCTGACAAGTTCTGGGCTGCAGCCAGGTGCCAGCACGGCCTGGTAGCTTTGCTGCACGCTGCTGGGCCCCAGACCTTGTGCCAGGTGGCTTGTGCTCCTCTGCTGCCTTCTCTCAATTCCCTGCTCCTTCTGCTGCTCCTCTTGAGGGGATGCAAACCTCAGGGCAGCAGCTAACAAGATTCTTCCACCTGTCTGTGCTGATGTTTTTAAATGATGACCTCTGCTTTAGGAAACTGACTGAACCCAAGAGTGGTGGATTTTCTAGACAAGCGCTACCAGAAAGGCAAGATGAGTGCTCACCTGTCTTAACAAACCTCAGTATTCCTTGTACTAATAATCTTACTATTAGTTGTAATGGAGGTTGGGTCAGTTGTAGTGGAGGCAGGGGTAGGTCAGGCATTGGAAGAGGTTGTTCTATTCCTTTGCTCTTCCCACCCCATCTCTTCCCTGACTTCTCAACTACCATCCCAAAGCTGATCCTGGTACCCGTGGGATAACTGAGAGCTGGTTCAGCTTGCCAGTCTGGCATAAAACTAGTCTGCGGAATAAAAAAAAGGCTGATAATTGTGGCAGAAGAGCAGATTCAAAGCAAAAGGGGCGTGGAGGAAAGGAAAAGAGTGGCAATAAATGCTTGGATATGTGCTACCCTAACTTTTGTGCTTTTAGTCATGCCACGTGGATGACACATACTGTTTAGGCTTGGCCATGCAATTTGCAGGTGATAAATGACTGAACAAGGCAAAGATCTTGACTCTAGCAAAGGACGGCAAAGTGACATTACAGGAAATAACAGCGCTGTGTGACAGCACAGTCTGCCCCAGTTAGGATGATATGGAGACTTCCCTGCAACCTTGGTTTTTTGCCAGAATCTGCTGCTAGGTTTTTTTTTTATTTTTTATTTGTTTTTAAAGCTGATTTTTCTGAGCATGAGAGATTGTACATGTGGAAGAACAGCAGTTTTGAAACACCACGGAGTGCTGCGTCTTGAGTCTCACCCAGTGAAACTGCTGTTTCTGGTAATGGAGTGCATCAACCTTTCAAGCCACACAAGAACTCACAGGATCAAGGCCTTTCTTTATGAGGGTGGTGTATCTGCATACTAGAAATCTTGGAAGCATGTCATACAGGAAGAAAAAAAAAGGGAGAAAAAGAGTGCAGTGAGACAGATCTCTTAAGATTTATGACATCGTTATCTCACATGAAACAGTAAGATCGTCCTGGCATGAGTGAGGAAAAACAATGGTATGAGAGTATCATTATTTATTTTGACGCTCTGCTCATTGCCCCCAGACATTTCCGGGAGCCAAGGCATCCTCAGCAGCAAGGTGTTTTGTTTCATGTTGTTTGAAAGATAGGAATTTCAAGGAGGGAAACTGATCTACGTCATGTTTCCTTTTTCGTATTATTCCGTAGATGGGATGTGTTCATCTGTGAGACTCTGTGAGTGGGAACAGTTTCTCCTCCCGGCTCCTGTTTGCTTCTATAAAACCTGACAGAAAAAGCCCCTGAGCAGATGACCTGCAAGTTTACACTGAAGAAACACAAAGACTGATCCCTTTCCTTACAGACTTGGAGGAAAAACAAACTCCACACAATATATTTCCTCTTTTCTGAGTGTAACGAACCAGCAGTTACTGCTGTCTGCAGGAACAATGGGAGACTGCACAGCTAAAGCTCGAGATATGACTCGTGACGTAATTCTCCTTGGTCTACAGCAATAGGATTATTTTGGGGGCAACATTATTAATGAATAATAATAATATAGTGTTAATGTAATCTTAATATATATCCCAGGAAAGAAACTTGAATTTAATATGTTCACCATTTTTGTAGGAGGGGCTTCATACCCTGGAAGCGATGCACCAAACTTGAAATTGTGATGTTTTAACTTGGAGAGAGCCTGGTGCTAGTGGAATGGCCTAAAAATGCAAGTCATTGGCTATTAGAGGGGCATATTTCATTAGTTCAGCTTTTAAAAATCAGTGATCAATATGAATAATACTATTATTAGTTGCACATTTTTACACTTTCATATAACATGAATCATTTTGAAGCATTTATGGCATCCATGTTTTTCAGAATGAGCTTTGGTGTTCATGAGTGTTCCTGTTACACATTTCTTGTTCTCCATATTTTGTTTAGCTGTTGGTGTATTTCTGTAAATATTTCTTAAGGTTCACTTACCAGTTTACTCTAGGCAAAAAGTGCCTAAACTGAAAAAAAAAACCCTCTTCATATGAGATACATGTAAATGTATTCGTTACAATCCAGCTTCAGTTAAAGGCTCAGTCTTAATTCTGAATTCTGAGTATATCTTCTCGCAAGTAAATAATTTAGTTCACTGCAACCCACCACTTCAGGCCTGACCTTGAGGAAGTAAAAGAATTTCTCAGCATTCTCATAAGTTTGGGGTGGAGAAGAAAAGAAGAAGATTGGGCTCTGCTGTGGCAAGGAAAGCACTGTTGTCACGAATGCCCTGAACATCTTAATTTGGTCAGATTTTAGCTGGAGAACCTTATCTGAGTTCAGTTGTCAGTGAAGAATGTATGGAGGAGAGTTTATCTGGACTAACCAGCCTCTAAGTCAGTAAAGAATTCATAGATGGAAAACAACTGCTTCCATTGCGCTCTGATAAGAGCAAGAAGTCTGTGCCTTCTGCAAAACACAGTTATTTATTTTGTTGCTCTTTTTGGGGGGTGTGAGATGAATGCTGCACTAGATGATGTTCAAATCAGCTTTCTGATCCTAGTTGTAAAAATCAGCTTTGCATCTCATACATGCATTGTATTGTAGTGATCCCGGTGTTGCGTTTCCTCAGTCTAAAAACAAAAACTGGGTCAGAATGTAACCATCAACCATAACGTATTTCATTACGCTTTTTAAATCCAGATGCAGCTCTTGTCTTTTAATACTTTAGCCCCAGAATAAACGTCCTGCAGATCTGTTACCCTGGTTGATGCCTTCAATGGCCGAGTGTCAGATAGCCTCGTTGGGAGAAGGTGGGGCAAATGATGAGATGGAGGGAGTACCTTGGTCTCCAAAACTACTGCTGCTGCATAGTAATTGCTGAACCCTCAGCCACTGGAAAAGCTTCACCTTCAGTCTGTGTGAGCCCTGCCCGCTTGCTGCTGGAAGCTGAGGGTAACAAGGGAAAAAGACAAACCTGTATTGGAGGAATAAATTGTTCTTTAATCTCATGCGTCATTTATCAAACCACCTCTTCCATGGTTTTGGTTCTGGAAACACGATAGCATAGATGCTTCACAACCTGTTCATTAGATTTGTATCCAGATGGCGTTTGACTGAGTACAAGGCATGGTATTTTGAGTGGTAGTATCCACAAGGGAGCTAAGTTGACACTTAACAACCTAAAACTTTTGTTATGTGGTCATGTGGCAAAACATACTGCGCATTCAAACAGTTTATGCGTTAAGTCTGGTTTTGTGAGTGAGGTGGAATCGGTCTGATTTATTGAGAATCACCCTGGCGAGTCAGACCAGAGGTCCATTTGACCACACACTGCAGCAGGTTCTCCCAACAAGTGAGAAAACCAGGGAAGATTAAAAAGGCCTGTGTTGTGTGATTCTTCCTTGGATGTAATTTTGATCAGTCAGCATCTTTTAGGTGATTGCAAGTCCATTGCTATACTTGAACCATTCGTGTTTAATAGCCACCGATGAACTCTTCCCAGTGAAATTGTTTAATCTGTCTTTTAACTCATTTATGCTTCTGGTCTCCAGAATACCTCTGGCAATGAGACGATAAATGTAGGTGTTACATGAAAGGATATTTATTTTCAGTTATTTATAGCTGTTGTCTGCCAGTTGCACTTGTTATGCTGTGAGGAACAGTTTGCATGTCAGTCAGGATTTTCATGTTTATCATAGGACTTCAGTCGTAGTTTTCCGAAAATGTATTGTCTGCTTTATATATCCTTGAATGATCCTTTCTTAGCTCATCCTTGTAGTCTTTTTCATATTTTTTTCAGTGCTGAGATACCTTTTGAAATGGCAGGTGCAGGATTCTTCTTCAGTAAGCTAGGTATTTAAATGTTGAGTAGCAGTGTCTGAACTAATCACCGTTCATCTCTAGGACAGGCAAGACAAATTATTCTCTGACCACCTGGATTTTCTCTGCTGGGTAGAGTGGGTGCATGGGTGACCAGCACAAATTAAGGTCTCAAATGGGCATCTGAGGCGGGAGGAGGTGAGTCCCGTGGGGAGAACCAGAGCTACGTGGTGCGTGTTGGATTTGTTCAGCTCTGTGGTGGCATATTCTGTTTTGTTCCCTCCCTGCTCCCTCCTCGCATGTGATAACATGCCCAAACATGGTTGAGCTGATGTTCTCAGACAAGTGTTCACAGTAATTTCAAGGTCTCTTGAGACGTTTGTGTTGTCATTCGTTAGATATGTTAGATACAGATTGGCCATGAGTTTTCACGCTTTAGGTTGTGGTCGGCTGCAAACAAAAGTGTTGCCTAAACCTCCTCAGACCCTGCCCAAAACAGAAAGCAATTTAATCAAAATCCTCAATGTAAGTGAAGTTAAATCTCGTAAAATACGAGATTTTTACCACTTTTCACACGTCTTATCTTCTGTACAGCATGTAAAGGAATGTGTTGCACATCTTAACTCCATAACGTGGCATCTTCTTTAAGGAAATGCCTTGTTTCTCAAGAGTACTCATGTGATATAACCCATTGCCACCAGGACAGCTGCGTTTACCTGTGTGGCCAGTTTTACAGATCAACATTGTATATGCACAGTAAGGGTTAATTTTCCTCCATACACTAGGTGTTACTGCCTTGTCACTCAGTATTGCAAGTTGTTCTGCAAGTCTTCATAGACAGAGATCTGATACAATGAATATAAGAAATATACCTGAAATATGACTTAAAAAAATGGAAGTGCCATATGTTAAGTGTTCTTTAAAGGTCCAAGAATACTGCATATTAAATAACATGACCTTTTGTGGCAATCTCTTGATTTAATTAGCATTGATCTCACTTAGCAACTGCTGTATGTCAAGTGGCAAGTTCTTCCTTGGCACTGTGCTGCTGGATGTGAAGCCCTCTTGCCTAGGAAAGGGCACTCCTTGCTCATCGTGCATTGGCCACTGCCTCCTATTTTTTCATCAATTCAATGTTTGATTAGATGGAAAGTATATTTTAAAAAATTTTCTGTGTCTGCATTGAAATGTATGAAAATCTCGGAAGTCACGGAATTATCTGTTTTATATATGCAAAGTGCTAGTGGGATTATTGGTTATTTCTTTAAATAGGTGCATTGTTCTTGGCAAATACATTGTTTGCAAAGCCAGCAGCGCTACCAGACATCATTTGCTCTACAGCTAAATGCTGCTAGATTGTTTGTCATTATCTCATTGTTCTTAATTGGAACAGTATTGAACTTGGGATCTGAAGAGATCTTAATTTTTCTCTTTTAATTAAAAAATAATACTGCTTTTTCTGATCTGCTTATTCTGCCTGCTGTTCATCAGGGATCGTTGGTACGTAATGCATCTGAAATTAGCCTTGTCATTGACTTTCCACTGTTGCTCATGTGTCTGTCTTTAAGTTTGTCAGCTTCTGAAGTGTAGAGGGAGGATACTCAGTGCCATCTCATTGAATCATAGAATCATAGAAAAATTTAGGTTGGAAAAGACCCTTGGGATCATCGAGTTCAACCATTAACCCTACAGTACAAGTTCACCCCTAAACCACATCACTCAGCACCACATCTAAACGACACTTAAACATATCCAGGGATGGCAACTCAACCACTTCCCTAGGCAGTCTGTTCCAGTGTCTGAGCACTCTTCTGTGAAGAATTTCTTCCTAATATCCAGCCTAAACTTGCCCTGTTGCAACTTACAACCATTCCCCCTGGTTCTATCCCTAATTACCTGTGAGAAGAGACCAGCACCAACCTCTCTACAATGTCCTTTCAAGTAACTGTAGAGCATGATGAGATCCCCCCTCAGCCTCCTCTTCGTCAAACTGAACAGACCCAGCTCCCTCAATCGCTCCTCATAAGGTCTGTTCTCCAGGCCCTTCACCAGCCTTGTTGTGCTTGTTGCTCCATTGTCCTCCTCTTTTTCCACACAAAATTTGTCATTGGCATTGTTGTCCCATCTGCTTTGGGTCCTTTTAATTAGGTGAGTATGGTTTTTTTCACATCCATGGAGCCTCACCCCTGTGGCAGTTTAATGTGGGGGAGGATTTCTGGAGAGGAAGGCTGGCAGGACAAGTAGCCCAGATCTCCTGTGCCCTGCTGGGAACAAGAGTGGAGCCTCATGATGGTGCAGAGTCGTCCATGCTATAGGGTCTCAGCTCTCCACAGTGTTCAGGCCTGGCTGGTGCGTCTGTACAGCAGTGGAGAATTCAGTAAACCTTGAACTCAGGCTCTGCCTCCTACAACATGACTGAAAAAGCTATAAATATTACTTAGAAGTGGCTGAGTGGCATCTTCCAAACGAAACGGAGCATCGAGCAGTCATGAGTGACAGTGGAATAACACATACAACCTGTTGTCTCGTTCACCGATGGCCATTTATCATGAGTGCTGAGCGAATGGAGAGTTCTGCACAAATCGTGGTACACAATCACGTAAATCAAGCACGCGGGAAATCATTTTGAGGACAGTGTCTCAGCAGAGTTGTCTGTGTGTCGTCCCACTGATCCCAGTATGATTACTTACAGAAGAAGGTACAATTGCATGTGAGCTGATTATACAGGACTCTTAACACTTGGGCAGAAGTCAGTGTCCCTTTTGTGTTGCTCTGAGACCCTCACTTCGTTTCATCATCATCATCATCCCATGGGTAAGGCCGTGCTGCTGCCAGCACGTGGCATCTTCCCAACTTGTCTTCTTGCCCGCACGTGATTGACCCCAAGCTCCTGCCCCATCACCAGCAGAAGCATTTCTAATGAGGAACAGATCTAAAATGAAAATGAATCATTTGGGAAGATGTTATTTTCAACCTGCCAGTCCCCTGGTGCTGCTGTGGAGTCTCTGTGATGGCATGAGGGAGGAGGCAAGTTGGGATCAGGAGAGAGGTGAGTTGGCTTCTTCAGGGTAACATCAGGGCTTAATTTGCAGTTTACACTGACCTTGGTGTGGTGGTGTAGTACAAATGCTGCCCTTGGTTAGAAAGACCAAAGTGATGACTTAATTCCTTACCTGTGGTGCTGCCCATTCGGTGCTGGTGGTAGCTAGGCAGCTTGTCCTTGTTGTTACTATGATATGAAGATTTTTAGCCTGGAGGCCTGTTCTCAAGTATTTATAATTTTGCAGGTTGCATAAAACCACATCTCTTTGCTTACTAAAAAAGTATTTTTTTTTCATTAGAGGGAGTAAGATTGAGCAGAAACAAAGATTGAAAGAAAGATAAGGAAGAAGAGGGAAAGCTTGGCTTTTATTATGAAAATACATGTTTTTAATTGTTTAATGCTACTAATGAGCAACAGTCACAGATTTTCTGGGGTCTGTGGATGGATTTCTCTGAACCTTTGAGTCAGTAGTTTCAAATAGATCTGAATTGCTGTTGGTACTCTGGACAGCCTGCTAGAAGTGTTTGGGATTTTTTTTTTTCAATTCTGCAGTTATAAGATTTTAGAAAAATAGAGCAAAAAATCAGTAGAAAATAATTTTATTATGATTTTCTTGAGGAGACTCCACTTACAGCCTTTTCATTAGCAGATACAGTTTATATGATGTAAGCACCTGCAGTCTTAGCTTTATAGTTCCTGGGATTCTCTCTTAAGTCTATATTCCATGGGTTTCAAATTATGTCATTCAGTTCCTGCTTATGAGGTTCCCTGTGCTTCTTCGGAGACCAGTCTTAACGTTCATCTTCGAAAGTCTTATCAGCAGATACTTGTTGAAAAAATTTAGTGTTGCAGTTCAAGTCAGAAGAGAAAACTTCAGATTGATTTTCTGTATAAAAGTTATTGACAATATGAAATATTGTCAGAGTAAAGAACATTTTCAATTATGTCTTATTTCATTTTAGAGAAACAGTCAAAATGTCATAGCTGATTATGAAAAATCTAATTTCCAACCTTGGATCTCTCACTGTTCTCGAGACCAACGGCTCATACCTTACCAGAGGTTAATTTCTTTCTTCGTTTATATGAAATAAGTAAATTGAATACCGTGCACTTGGCTATGTGGGTGTGTTTTGGATGAGATCTTAAAAACTGAGACCCTGTTTATTCTCTGTGGATGTTAAAGGTCTCACTGTTACGTTGTTTGCAAGTTGCTTAATACCTTCTACCTTTGAGATGACCGTATTTCAGCACTGTTACGTGTGCCTAGTTACAAAATGCTTTGGGATCTTTGAAAGCAAAAGGTCCTCCATGTGAGAGTGTCTCTTTACACATTTATTTTGGCTATTGCTCTAGCATTCTACACCATTTTTTATTGTTGTTTATTGTATTCATGATTATTACTGCATCAATCAGTCTCAAAAAGTAATCCATCTACTTAAGTTGTGACCGCTCAAAATATTAAGCTTCATCCAAACTTTTACAGTGATATGGAAGAAATTTAGTCATGAATCGCTCGCTAGCGCTAAGAAAGTGCAGTGGTCATTGTGGAGTTCAGTTCCTTGCTGGGAGCCTTGACTTACCCCGGTTACTGGTGGAAGCTGAAAATATTCAGGACCTTGTGGAATAGAATCCGTGCAGGTATTCAGTTTGTCTGGAAGTCTAGGAATTTATCCTTTTCTGTAGCATTTGTGACTCCTTGTTCTTTGGAATCCCTCAAAGTCAGACATAATATAATTTATAATAATCTGATGGAGGTGAGTTAGTCCATAATTTGTACTAATATCCAAAGAAAAGCGTAATAATAGGTTAATATGGAAGTAATGTGTGGAGCTAAAGACAGCTTGGCCTGAAGATATTTCCATGGCAACAGAAAGGTCCCTACAGATGTCTTCCTTCTAAACTTGATGCTGTTTATTAAAGGCTGTCTGTAGTACAATCTGTAATTATCATTAGGTAGAGAAAGGTTGTGAACGTGGGTGGACTGCTTGGCTGATGCTCTCTGACTGATCTGTTTAGCACAGCTTTGAAATACAGTTACAAAGAATATTGAAAACCTGAGATTGTTTAGCAGTTTCTCTCTGCAGGCAAGCTGAGACTTAATTCGAGGCTGGTGGCTAAAAAGAGTGAAGTATCTGAGCAACAGTTTGGGGGGGTAAGGGGAAATATTTTCAAACTCTTGGCACAGTGACTATTAAAGATAAAAGAACATCAAAAGCATGCTGGATAACTTAAAAAATGCAGAGCTACAGATAGTAATGGAGGTAATACACAATAAAATAAGGTTCTGTAAACAGTGAAAAGCTTTTGTAAGTAGAGGGAGACAAAGGAAACTATAAGACTGTTATTTAAAGGAGAAGATGTGAAAATAATGGATGACAAAAGCTGGAATACAGATCAACTTTCCTTGCCTCTGTCTTTATGAAGAAGGTTAATTGGGATCAGCTTCTTAGCAGAGCTGAAGCTAACAGCAAGGTGGTAGAAACACAGGGAAGAAAAAGGAAGGAACAGGTTAAAGAACACTTTCATGAGCTAGATACATTCAGGTTTGTAAGCTTAGGGTAGATTTTTTTCTGGTCTAGCCAAGAAACTATTTGAAGGAGTTTGAAATCCATGAGCAATTACCATGTGAAAACCGTAAAGGACAAGTTAGATCCAACAGGAGGACACATAGAGAATATGTTCTTAAAACAGTGGAAGAAGGAATATCTTCGAATCGCAGGCTGGTCAACTGGATTTGCAATCATGACAGATGCTGAAATGCGTAATTGCTAAAAGCAAGTGTCTGTAATTAAGTGTAAGCTGGAAGTTTTCAGACAGTTTTGTAACAGAGCACATAGATTGTAGGTCCTCTAGTCACAGTAGTGAGGACAAAACCAAATGTAATGATGGAATATAGTGAGCTTGCAAAATGGATTTTATGAAATGATTGCTTGAGGGAGAGTGATTTGGTGACACTGAAGCTCAGCTGGGATAGAGGAACAGTCCAAGTGTTCCTTAACTTCAGTAAAGCTTTGCTTAGAGTCCTGTATGACATCTCAGAAACGGTCTGGAGATTTACGGTGTATGTAAGGTGATGGCTGTGTGGATGACTGCAAACATACTCAGGCACGCTGTCTGAGCGACCGCACATACACAGGGCAGATGGTGACGGTAGGCTGTGTGGCAGAAGAATATACCTAGTAGGGTTATCAACTTGTGGGTGGTAAAATGCAGGTGAACAGAACCACAGCATCACAGGGTGGCTGGGGCAAGCAGACGCTTTTGGAGATTGACCTCCTGATCGAGCAGGACCAGCCAAAGCAGGTTGCTCCAGGCTCTATCCAGTCCATGTTTGCATTTCTCCAAGGATGGAGGCTCCACAACCTCTCTGGGTGACTTGCTCCAGTGTTGGACCATCCTCACAGTACAGAAGTTCTTCTTTTATGTTTAAATGAAATTTTCTGTATTTCAATTTGGGTCATTTCTTCTTGTCGGTTCACTGGGCACCACTGGGGAGGGTCTGATTCCATCTTCTCTACTCCCTCCCCGTAGGTGTTTTTTATAAACATTGATAAGATCCCCCTGAGCCCTCTCTTGTTGTGGATGGACAAATCTTGTAAACTCCAAGGTAGACTGCAAGCTCTATAGAAGGCAAGATTAAAATCAGTAAACTGGAGGTGAGATCCGGAATCATTAAGAGGAAGATCAATACAGAAAAGTGACAAATAATTCTGGAATGGAAAATCAAGTTAATGAATGCATAGCATGACATAATTGGATAGAAGCAGCATCAATAAGCATTTATTTAGTGTAGAAAGGAGAAAAAAAATTATAGTGTTCAAATTTTTAAAAGGATGTTTTTAGGCAGCAAAATAAACATTTGTTTTTCATATTCTCTAAGACTCTGATGAGAAGGTTTGGTTTTCCAAGGAGAAACCATGTAACTCGAACAGTAGCTGAACGCTCTAACAGACCACCTCTTAAGCTTGTAAAACCCTAATTCTTAAATGTTTAACAATAGATTTAGAAAGGTTTGTTCAGTTTATCTGGTTCAGTTTTTAAAACAACAAAATTAATTAGCTTCTTCCTTAATATCACGTGCCACCTTGCATTTCTGTGCCACTGTGATCTTCTACAAAGAGATTTTTCTTTGTTACAGGGGACAGGGCATCCTTTAAATATGTTTTAGGATGTATTCTGTCATCATTACTGTAGCATATGTTCCTTTAATGTTTTGCTTGGTTTTCAGTGAATAATTGAAGCAAGTGTGGACACCTGAATCAGATGACGGAATTAGGGTGATCCTGTAACTCCCCGTAGTCTGCGTGCACCTGATTAGGGGCCCACTCTGTTATTATAAGAGAAAAAAAATTTAGCAGCAGTCCATTTTATGGTGTTAATAAATTATGCCCTCGTGAGTCTTGCTCACTTGTTTGCTTGGAATTGACATTTTAAATTGTAGCTCAGTCGGAAGATGTTAGTTGATATTCATGGTTGATATCCATGTCTGCATTCGAAATGTAGTGATTTCAGCAACTAAGTAAACAGTGAGTACGAGGGGAGGAGAAATGTAGCAAATAGATTTGGGAAATAATTTTTTGATAATATCTTGCATGAATAATATAGTACAGTGCTCTTCTGTTAATATTGGTAGTGAGGCATTTTGCATGTTTCTGCATGGGACATGACCTCAGCTGAGACAGGAACAAGAATACACCAGCCTAATAGTAGAAAAACAGAGGGACATGTCTGTGTACCTCAAGACAAGAGCAAATCAACCTTTGATTTCTTGCTAGCCTTTCTCTGCAGAATTTTGCTGATCCTTAATGTCTGACATTGACTAAAACTTGATCAAAATTTTAAGAAATGGTCTTGACTACTTCTGCAGCATTTCATGTAAATAAAAAAAAAACAACATGGAAGACAGATAGAAGCTACGTACAGTTGAGCAAATACTTTTGCTTTCTTTTAGTTTATTTTGTCATCATTTCAGCATCTCCTGGAGAAGGCCTTTTTATTGTTTATAAAGTATCTGGGTTAGTGTCTGTGGGGAGAAGAGCAAGGCAGTGGCCTTGCAAACAGTTGGAGCTAGTCCTCGAGGTTTGTGAACCTGAGCATTTTCTTTTGCTTATTTTGTCAGAGCCTTACGACTATTCTGTGCTTACTAGCAGCTTGTCATAACTATAGGAGGATTCTAGGAAGGAGTGTGGGGTGTGGGTGGGTGCTGTTTTATTTGAATCAGGCAGCGGGGATTGTTTGGTTCTGGAAGTGAGAAAGGAGAGATCCTGAGGTACTTGTTCGTGGCTAATCAGTCTCCGAGTTGAATGATAAGCTAAGGTACTTATATTTTAACCATGTCTCATACTGAAAACTCTTTTTTTTATGCTGTACTTGCTGTTTTTTCATGGAAATAATAATTTTAAAAAGCTTTAAAAATATATATAAAGTTTTTTGTTATAAACTAGATCAAGAGGTAAGGAGGCACTTGCCTCAGTCTCTGTATGCTTTATGCAAGCATAATGTCTGATGCTGATATAATTTCTTGAGGTAATGTCATGCAACTATGCAGTCCTTCCTCCCTTAGCCGTGTTTGTGATTAGAGCTTAGGTTTATATTGCATTGGGATGTAGAAATTTCTGTTGCAGGACAGGAGCCCCTTCTTTAGGAGCTCGTCCTGTTTCCAACCCAGTTTGCCCCCATCGACAAATCATTGCAAAAACATGTTTGTATTTGACAACATTTTGGGTTTTTTTTGTTTTGTTCTCCAAGTATTCTTCAGCGGGAGAATGGCTGAATCTATATGTATTTAAACTCTCCATACCTCCCTACCGTCAAGTGGAGAAAGGTGCAGGAGAGCTTTTTCTCTCAAGATTTTGATATCTGAAAGTTGTGCATGACCAAAGCCAAGACATTTGAATGTAACGCTACATGTTGCATTGCTTACTCACTTGTACTTCATGCCCTGTTGTTATGTCCCAGTTATAATTATAATCAAAGCAAGGGGCAGTGATGCATGTGATGTGCTTGTTAATGTCAACGTGGAGTTATATTTTCTGCTCTCTGGGAGTTATGACCGTGTAGCAGTGCTACTGTTGGAGTGGTGCTGGAGTAAACTGGAGAGCCTGGGACACATCTGTGGACACCTAAGTCTTTTCTTAAATAGTCTTTGAAAACAAAAATACTGTGACAGGCATCCTGTTTCACCAGACTCTGATCTGCTCTTGTGTTTCAGATGCTTAAAGCAATGTGGTCAATGCTTGCAACTCAAAAAAACTCGACCCAGAGCAAATTTCTTTCAAGTATTGCGTCCTGCCCTTGCTGGTTTTCACTCTTTCTGTGCTGGCTGTGCATGCCCAGTCCAGAGAGATGGTGCTTGGCATTTTCCTCTTCACTGGGTCAATTAAGGTAACTGCTTGGCTTTAAAGGTTACAAAGAAAATGAGCTTCATACCCTCACATTTAAAACCTTGGATAGTTTCAAAGTGTGTTGGAGACTAGCCTGATTTTACGATATCTTCCTGTAGCAGTCATTGCAGTAGGTCTCTGAACAGAGTGTCAAGCTGCAAGACATCTGTTGCTTGAAAAAACTGTGTTTATTACTGCTGGAAAGTAGTAGTGAAAAGGACTTTGAAAGGAAAATACAGCCTTAGTCTGCAAAGAATCAGAGTTGAAAGTGCCTGAACAGTGACCAATGCTCTGGAAAAATGCGAGAGATACAGGGAGATAACACATCAGCGGGCTTTGCTGTACCATGTGAGTCTGAGTTCACAATCTATTTTTTTGCAAGGAGGCCAACTTTACAGAGAATGGGGTCCAAGTGTCAAAACTAAGATATATCTGTTTGCAGGGTTGTAGCTATACTACAAGAAACATTTAGTTTAAGAGTAGTAAAAGAAAAACAGGTGCCAAATAGAAAGTATTAAAAAAGTACTGAACCAGTGTGTTTCACTATAAAAGACCCTGTATAAACTTGCTATGCTATGTCAGGAAGGGGGGAAAAAATAAAAAGGAGGGAGGGAACCCCAAAAGAAGAAATCTGAGCAGCATGTATTGTGCCAGGGGATGTTTGAATTGGATATTAGGAAAAATTTCTTCCCTGAGAGGGTTGTTAAGCATTGGAACAGGCTGCCCAGGGAAGCAGTTGAGTGACCATCCCTTGAGATGTTGAAAAGACATGTAGATGAGGTCCTCAGGGGCATGGTTTAGTGGTAGACCCAGATGTGCTAGATTAATAGCTGGACTCGATGATCTTTAAGGTCTTTTCCAACCTAATGGATTCTATGATACTTTCTTTTTGAAAGAAACTCTGCTTTCTCCTGTATAGAGAAAAGATGTTTGGAGTTTTGGTGGGTTTTTTTATTACTTGCTTCCTTGTATTTTTTCAAACTTTTCTTTTGAACATATTGTTAGGGGAACACTTTCTCCCTTTTTTCTGTACGGTACCTTTGACCTAAAAAAGAGAGAGACTAAATGGCAAACATAGTCCGTGGAAGATTTTTGGGTTTGGATTACCTTTACAGACAAGCATTTGTATTCTTGGTGCATAGATTTGTTTGGATCACCTCACTGGGACTCAGAGCTGTTGCATCTTTGGCACTTACATTGTATACTTTCTGACTTAAATATGGAAATTTATGATCTTCGTCTGCTGACCATGACTGTGGATAGAACATTTGATTGTGCATGAAAAAAACCCGTCAAGAATGTCCTCCAATTTTTGTAAAGTTTTCAGTTTCAGGCTGGTAGCTTGTTTTCCTAGCTGTGACTGTAGCTGAGATCAGAATAAAACCCTGCTGCCCACAGAGTGTTGATAGTGATTAAAAACAGCTCCTAATTTAAAAAATTGGCTTCTTCTCGGAGGAGATGTTCTGCTATCAAATGTAATCTCCCTCCTGCTGTTCCAGTGGTTGGACTAGCGTGTCTGGGAAGAAAGTCAAAGTAAGTTTTGGAAGACGTTGCATAAGAGCATAAATCAGTAATTCTGGAAGAGAAGGTGGTTTCAGGGGCAGGGGATGGAGACGGGACAAGAAGAAGATGCTTTTATTATGGTTTGCTTAAGTATGAAGTGCAAATTAGAGCATGGAAAAACCATGCCAAATGATCTCTGTGGGTGGCAGGAGATAATGTTTAGTGTGTGGGCACAGCCTTTAAGGACATTGTCTTTATAATGCTATCTGCTTTAAAACTAAAAATACAGCTAGATGCAGACCTCTAAGATAACTTTTAATACTGTGCCCTCAAGTCTACTGTAAGAGCCACATGACGATGTTGGACGGAATAGGATTTAGCTGCTGTTGTAACTGGTAAATGCCATATCTGTTACTTATCTGAGGTTCTCTTTCTTCTTTGGTCTTTGTGTCCCCAAATGTCTTTCTATAGCTCTCCTATGAGTGCAGCTCCTGTCCCTCTGTAACTGCAAATCAGAAGGAAATGGCTGCAATTCCCACTACTTACACCTGATTCTGGTGGGAAGATAGCGATTATGTTCTCTCCAGAAACTGTGTTGCATTTGTTAGAATGGTGGTCAATGGCTCAACGCCCACGTGGAGAGCAGTGACAAGTGGAGTTCCTCAGGGGTCTGTTCTGGGTCCAGTACTGTTCAACATCTTTGTCAGTGACATGGACAATGGCTTCGAGTGCAGCCAACAACACCAAGCTGTGTGGTGCCGTGGACTCACTTGAGGGAAGAGATGCCATCCAGAGGGACCTTGATAGGCTTGAGAAATGGGCCAGTGCAAACTGCATGAGCTTCAACAAGTCAAAGTTCAAGGTCCTTGCAACTGGGTTGGGCCAGTCCTAGGCTCAAATACAAACTGGGTGCAAAATGCATTGAGAGTAGCCCTGAAGAGAAGGATTTAGGGGTGTTCATAGACAAGAACTTCAACATGAGCCGGCGGTGCGCTCATGCGGCCCAGAAGGCCAACCTCATCCTGGGATGTATCAAGAGAAGCGTGGTCAGCAGGTCAAGAGAGGTGATTCTCCCCCTATACTCTGCTCTTGTGAGACATCACCTCAAATAGTGAGTCCAGTTCTGGTGTCCCCCCTGTAAGAGGGATATGGATCTGTTGGAATGAGTTCAGAGGAGGGCCACAAAGATGATCCAGGGGCTGGAGCACCTCTGCTACGAGGACAGGCTGCGGGAGCTGGGAGTGTTCAGCCCGGGGAAGGGAGTACGGGAGCTGGGATTGTTCAGCCTGGGGAAGAGAGTACTTCGGGGGGACCTAATAGCTGCCTTCCAATACCTGAAGAGAACCTACAGGAAGGCTGGGGAGGGACTTTTTAGAAGAATGTCCAGCAATAGGACAAGGGGAAATGGGTTTAAATTGAAGGAGAATAGATTTAGATTGGATCTTAGGAAGAAATTTTTCACCGTGAGAGTGGTGAAGCGCCAAAACAGATTGCCCAGAGAGGGTGTGGATGCCGTCTCCTTGGAGATGTTGAAGGCCAAGTTGGGTGGGGCTTTGAGCAACCTGGTCTAGTTAAGGGCATCCCTGCCCATGGCAGGGAGGTTGGATTAGATGATCTCTGAGATCCCTTCCAACGTTAGACATTCTGTGATTTCCTCAAAACAAATTAAATAATTCAATTACTTCTGGAACTTTTTCACTTGGATTTTAATATCAAGTTGGGTGGCATAGAAGAAATATAAAGCCTGTAAAAATAGGCAGTGTAAGGAGAGGAGATATTTAGATCAAATTCTCTGTGAGCCGTGAAAAATAAAGACCGTGCTTCTTTCAGAAGGATCTCTAGACAATTCCACTGAAGTGACTGGTGGTTCACTAGAGAACTAATGGTGGTCTCAGTGCTCCTCAAGCCTTTGCTGAGCGATGTATCCTGTTGGACAAAAACACATACGTGGGCTGACTCCTAGGAAGAAACTTATGAACCTGCATTAATTACTGACACATTCTCTTTGAAGAATGCTGGAATACCCAAAGGAGCAAACTGATGTAAAATTCATGCTGGAGTTTTCTTTAAATGGATCCTTTCCTAATAAAATTGTAAAGTCAGTGAATTATGGATGTCCTTCATGGGGGAGGTGCACGGATGGGACATGGAGGGGAGACAGCCCCGGATGAAGCGTCGTCCGTCTCTCTTACAAGCCTCTTTGGCCACTGACGTCAAGGAAGCAGCCCAGGAGTACTTAACTCGTGGTTGAGATTGTCCTAGGACCTCTGTCTTTGTTTGACAATTTTTAGGAACGACATAGATTTATTGTCTCGAACTTGCCTATTGTAGAAACAAAGATTAATGAAATTTGCAAGTATAAAAAGCTTTTCCAAATCAAGATTTATTTTTTTTCCTGAGAGCTCTTTACCTCTTTCACTGCAGTGATTTCAGTATCTGTCTGAAGATTACATTTCTTTACTTTCTCTGGGGGATAAATCAATGACAGGATCAAACCACTGAAAAGTGTGTTCAGGATCTGTTTGATCTGTCTGGAAGACTGGGACTCAACAAAGCTCCTTAAATTTCTTCTGTTTGCATACGTTTTCCTTGTTATTTTCTGTGTACCCTTTAACTCCGATTTCTTGCCCTGTTACCAGGAATTCTTGTGCCTTGAGTACAAACTAGCTCTACAAGTTGGGAACTCAGATGTGTCCTATAAACCTAAAAATTTTCCCTGGAAATGCAAGCAACTGGTAACCTTGGAAGATTTGTCTAAGGTGGACCACATTTGAACACAGAAACTTTGCAAAACCACATTGTGTTTTATTTTCAGGTCTTTCAAGGTTTTTAAGAGTCTTGGCAGTGCTGTGCCTCTGAGGTTAGCTGGGCCTGAGATGCAATCATATTCAGGGAAATCTGAAGAATGAGGAATGGGTTTGGTCTGGGGGACAGACTGTTTCAGCTGGCTAGAATTTTCCTCAGTTTCAAACAAGCACTGAATTCACTCTGGGTTAGACCCATAGCTTCTAGTGAAATCGCTTTTGCCTGAGTCTGTTCACTCACCCCTGGTGCAAAACACGTGCAGAAGGTTTCCTGGGAAGAGTGTGCCTCTGACTCTGTTTTTCCCAGTAATTATTATGCAGCAGTTGAGAGACTGGAGCAGAATAACCTTCCCTGGTTAACTGACAGAGAAGAAAGGAATGGAAGGAACCATTATTTTCCTGTCAAGATTTCCCTGAAACAAAGAGGTGCGGAATTATGCATGCCGAGGGGTGTCTTTGGTCCTTTGATTAACAGCAGAGGCCCAATTTTGCCATCAAAAGCGTTCTTAATTATAAGCCCCATTGAAAAGGCTGCCTTGAACGCTGTAGAAATGATACTACAGGAGCACATCTGTCTTTGCTTAGGTGATCTGTGGGCATTTTGTGCGACCGTTTATTAAAATCATTGGCAATACAAGAGAAAACTGGAAATATCTGTTATTTCTTTCAGTTTAATTG
This sequence comes from Apaloderma vittatum, assembly GCF_000703405.1. Classification (NCBI taxonomy): domain Eukaryota; kingdom Metazoa; phylum Chordata; class Aves; order Trogoniformes; family Trogonidae; genus Apaloderma; species Apaloderma vittatum. The sequence goes on from NW_009699761.1 coordinate 19,995, forward strand.
CAGCAGAAGGTGTTGCATCAGTGAGGAGCTCAAAGAGCTGGTCCTTTGCTACCTTAGCAAAGCCTGATATTCTCCCCCTGCAGCTGGTGACATAATGTGTATCACAAGGTCTTCCTCAAATAAAAGGCATCCGTCTTGGTTATTTTATGAGTCTGCTGATTAAAGAGATTTTATTGTAATTACTATGACTAAAAGGCTACATCAGAAGACGGAAATGTTAATTTACAATCTGCTTGCTGACCGAGTGTCATGTGATAATGGATTGGGACAGACTGTGGTTTGCAAATGGACCTGGATTTTTGGAGCCGCTAATCTGAAGTGGCAGATAAAGTAGCAGCATGTACGTTTCAAAAGCGATGCGTTTGATTAACCAGCTACGGCACAGCAGCAGTTGTTTGACAAGTCGGCTGAGAAATGATCACCTTTGGTTTTATACCGTTTGCGGCGACGTATGTAGTAGAGGAGGAGAGGGGAGGTAGCAGAAAGACAGATGGACAGAGCTTGAAGGTAAATCTCTGCTTTGTAATAAGCCAGCTGTGCTCCAGACCCACCGCACCTCTTGCGTGTTCCCCATTTTGAATGAAACAAAGGGGATTTAGGTACCTAAGTAGATGCGGAGAGCAGGTCTTCAATTCTGTCAGCCTTTAAAAGACGTGTGTGTAGTCACAGATGCAGCTAATCCATTAAAAACAATAAATATATTTTTCCAGCCATAGTGTTGGCCCTGCTCTGTTTTTGCAGGGGCTTTATAGCTCAGAATGCAAGGTGCTAGGCACCCTCTCTCTGATACGGTGCCAAAGGATTTAAAGGAGTTTCCTAGATGTGGGCTCAGGTGTTTCAAACAATATGAGTGATGGTAGCCTGATAGCATTTCAAGAGGGTTTTAATATTTCTGTGGAAAATTTGAAATTGAATATTTCATGGCAGAGGAATAAGCCTTTCTGAAATACCTCATCTTTGTCTACTTGTCCTGTTAAAAAGATTATCCTAAAGTGTAAATTTACAGAACAATTTCTGCAAGTTTTGGTTCTTTTATATATGTTACTGAAATCTCCTGTATTGGTAAATTCATATACAGCACTGATTAAGTTTTTTACAAGCTCTTAACAGGTTGCTGTACTGAAGTTTTAATTGTAACTGTCTTGAACTAACAATAAAGACAACATTGATTTTTTAAGTTCTTATTTTGGAAAGTGATATTATACTACTGAAAGAATAGTTTGCAGCGCAAAACATGTGACTGTATTTGCATTGTGGCTTTGAAGTAAAGATTTTGTATTAGTTGCTTTTAAGCCATCATGCAGAACTTTGGTTGGTTTTTTTTCAAAAAATTTACTACTATTGCATGTGGTAATTGAAAAATAAATATAGAGCATAAATGCAGATTCATTACAAGTGACAGACCTTTTTTAGGTAGGCATTATTGCTTCACAGAGTGGTGTATGACACATTACTATGATATTCTTTAAATTATACATGAATTGCAAATGGTCTGTTAGAGCCGTGCTCCAGGGGTGACAGTGGAAGTGAGGAGCAGGAGTATCCTTGTGGCTTTACGTCTGTTTTACACACTGGAGGATTGCAAGTTGGAGGCAACAAGTATGTGTGCACTGCATATTAGGGATCTGGGTCGGGACAATAGTCACCACAATATATTGTATATAGACTACAAAAATATTCATTGCTGAATGTCGTGAGTGGCTGCCGAAAGTCCGAAGGAGATGTAAAAAATAGGAAGCCAGAACTTAAAGAGGCATTTTAGTGATTGGCTGATCGACAGATTCATAAGCACAGCTTGAAATCTAATGGAATTAGAGCTGATTTTATTAGAATTCACTGTCTTCTTTCATCTTCAACAGGGTGATATTAGGGTTGTGCTGGTGTAAAACCAACTGTCATAAGGAGAAATGAGTTGGAAATGCTCAAACTAAAATGCTCCTTAAGATATTGAGGGGAATCATAATAAAAACTAACCGGCTAAAAAGGTAAAACTGGTGTGCATCACTTTGTTGGGTTTTTTTTCCAAAGACTTTATAAAGGGGAAAAAACAAAGAGAAAAGAGATACTCAAGTGAAGTCAGTGTCTCACGCTGATTTTTCAGCTCTTCTGCAGGTCAGTGAGTAGCAGCTCAGTGCTGCAAAGAATAGCCCTGGTCTCAAAAAACTGAATATCTTTGTAGGATATGTCTCTATAGTTATCTTTCTATGTATAGATAAATTATTATATAATATGTATATATACACAAGTCTAATATATGACTGTGGATACAGAACCACATTTAAAGAATTTTATTTATATTTTTTACTTGTGTGTGTATCTATATATAAATAATTGTTTATTCCACTGTTTTTGATGGGTCCCCAAATGAATGGATTTGTAGTGGATATTAGTATATACAGATGCATTCTCAGGCTTGAGCTTATGTAAAAGCCTTGGCACTTGTTGATATCAGTTTAAAGGCAGAATGAAAAAGATGGAATAACTTAGTACTGTAGTCAATGCTAAGGCAGATGTTTGATTTATGAGATGCCTGTTTTGGAGTGGCAAAAGGAGATCTGCTGAATTTGCTGTGCGTTCTGAGCTCCTCCAAAGTTAAGACTAAAGCAAAAAGCACTGGTCTGACCTGTTCATTACCCTGAAGCGTGCATGATGAGTTCATTGACTTTGTCACATCTCTTAATATTGAGACAAAATGTCAGTGGATCTGTTATCGTTTTATTGGGATGTCATTTACGCCAGAGCCGATATGTTATAGAAAGTAGTTGCTGAACTCTATGTAATTATACTGTGACCATGAGTACTGCTGTCATGGAAATCTGTGTTGAGAGGACCGTGGAGGAAGTACCAAAAGCTGGGTCAGATCTTCAACTAGTCCGAAATTCTGAATAAGAGGCAAGGGCAGGAAGGCAAATAAATCTTGACAACTTACAGCACTGCTAAAGAGCACTTGCACTGTAGTGCTAAATAAAGCTACGTCACCTCGCTGTCATCTTGGTGGGCTTTAAAGGTAGCTGGAATGAAATTTCTAGCCCATGACAACATTGGGTAGGTCTCCTGGCCCTGGTTTCAGGCAGCCTGCCAAGGGCTTTGTGGAGAGTAGGATTTCAGAGATGTGCTTCAGCTGAGTGTTGTTTAGTCAGGGTTTTTTTTTTTTTCTGATTTTCCAGTTTTTATGAGTTCATTCAAGATTTGGACAGAGCTTTAAGTATTATTGCTGTGGTCTGACATGACTTTAAAGCAAGCAGGCTACAAGGCAGTGAATCCAGCTTTAGCCCTGGGCGCCATCGTTGACACTCAGCATGTCCTCATTGCCTCTTCAACCTTGTTCTCACTGTCTGTGAAAGAAACGGTCATCCTTATTGCCTATATATAAATAAACTGTTGGAGAGCTCCAGACAATTGTTCCCGTATTCCCAGAGGTTGCTGTGTGACTTTCAAATGACGGCGAGCAGTATTGCTGCACACCACAGCCAACTTCAACTCTAGGATATTTGGGTTTGTCCAAAGAAATATGTCTTGACGTGGCTCTACCAAGAGCAGTATTCATTGCCCTGCCACCAGCCCCATCCGTAAAAGAGGTTTTCTGTGCAGCGAACGTACCAGCACTGAGTGGTTGGGATAAAACTAGTGATTCAACACCCAAAAATTAAGCCCCGTTCTGTCTGCAGCTGCCAAATGCTCAGTCATCACTTTCCTCTCCGTTAAGCATTTACCACCTCTCTAGCTGTGCTGTAAGCAGGTGGCGGGAGGAGAGAGTTAACCATCGATGAAGTTGGTCATTGCTGGAGCCCAGTGGTGGTCTTGTAGCTGCCCCAGGCTTTAGGGACACGTGAGGCAGGGCTGCAGCCTGTTCCGATTTTGATAGTAGTGTTACTAGCCTGGACAAGCAAAAAACTATAGCTTGTAGTTCTTGGAGATCAGTTGAATGTAGTTGCTGTTAATGGGAAATAGATTTTGGCTTTCCTGTTTGTGATCTGCTTCTTCAGAAAATCTTATTCCCCAAGGTAAACCAATTCGGTTCATGGGACTCGATTGCAAACTGGACTTGGTCGCAGGCACCTGTGCCAATTTAGTAACCACACAAGTGTTATGTTTATTACTTTCCGTTTACTTTATATGTATAGTAATAGCATGTAAATCACAAATTGCATAAGGTTACATTGTGGCTTTGGTGAGACAAGCTCAGATTGAATATCTTTATTTTCAATGGTTTTATGATGCACCGTAAAACAGAAAAGAGGTCAATTCACATGTACCCTTACTCATTCTTTAAAATCTCCTCTATGTTGTTAATTTTTCTGTTCAAAAATGTCTGTCGTGATGGCAAACACTGAATCTTATTCTATTTTATCAAAGTCATTCATTAATATGTAGATATTTTATTGTGTTTGTAATTTCTGAGTCTTGTGAATAAATGAACTGTTTCACTGTTTTCTGGTAATAAATATTATTAATACTTGTGATTTTTTTGGTTACCCTAAAAGCATTAATACGCTTCCTGGGAAAACAATACTGAAGTCAAAATTCAATGTTCTGGACAAACTTGAAGTTTAGTGCCTTCTAAAAGCCTATGACTGGTACCTTGTACAAGATGAAGAAAAAAAGTCTTTCTTTATATAGCCAGCTCTGTTTTATAGAATCCCAGAATTGCTTAAATTGGAAAAATCCTTTAAGATCAAGTCCAGTCATTAACCTAACACTGTCAAGTCCTCGACTAAACCATGTCCTTAAGCACTATGTCTACCAGTTTGGATGACATTGTGCTGTTTCTGCTTCCTACTCTGCCTTTTATACTTCAGCTTCATTCTGACCATACTTATCTTTGGCCAAAGGTTAATCTGGGCAAAACAAAGGGGATATTGGTGGATCGAGAGAATCAGAATTTCTGAACAAGACTGTCTCTTTTGTTGAGGCACTTGCCTTCCCTTTTTTGTTACCAACACATTTTGCAGCTTGGAGTCTACAGTCAAGAACTAGAAAGGGCTGAGTATACAGCTCCCAATCTGAAATCTTGCTTGGGCAGGGGCTGGCTTGAGAGCAGCCCTGAAGAAAAGGACTTGAGCGTTCTGGTGGGCAAGAAGCTCAACATGAGCTGTCAGTGTGCACTTGCAGCCCAGAAAGCCAATCGTGTCCTGGGCTGCATCAAGAGGTGTGTGGCCAGCAGATCCAGGGAGGTGATTCTCCCCCTCTACTCCACTCTCGTGAGGCCCCACCTGGAGTACTGCGTCCAATTCTGGAGCCCACAGCACAAGAAAGATCTGGACATGCTGGAGCGTGTCCAGAGAAGAGCCACGAGGATGATCAGAGGGCTGGAGCACCTCTCCTGTGAAGACAGACTGAGAGAGTTGGGGCTGTTCAGTCTGCAGAAAAGAAGGCTCTGAGGAGACCTTATTGTGTCCTTCCAGTATCTCAAGGGGGCCTACAAGAAAGCTGGTGAGGGGCTTTTTGGGTAGTAGTAGGACTAAGGGGAATGGGTTAAAGCTAGAGATGGATCAGTTCAGACCGGACGTTAGGAAGAAGTTCTTCCCCATGAGGGTGGTGAGACACTGGCACAGGTTGCCCAGAGAGGTGGTGGAAGCCCCATCCCTGGAAGTTTTTAAGGCCAGGCTGGATGGGGCTCTGAGCAGCCTGATCTAGTGGGGGTTGTCCCTGCCCATGGCAGGGGGGTTGGAACTAGATGATCTAACCCTTCTAACCCTGACAATTCTATGATTCTATGTTGTCATTAGGGCAAGCATTGCTGCCTTCTGTTATACAGGTAGAATATTAGAAAAACCCCTGAGTGATGTGTTTTCTTGCCTTAGCTTCAGCCCATTTCAGCATGTGTACATAGGCTGGTGGTTGGACCTGGTTAATAAGGGGAAGGTTTTTTCGCTGGAAGCCCCGAGGGCTTGATGTCCCTTCCAACCCTGACAATTCTGTGATTGTGTCCCTCTTGGGGAGACAGCAGCTCTGCTCAGCCCAGAAGCTCTCTGGCCTCACTTGTGTCTACTGACTGTAGGCAAACATTAAATTCCTATGTCTGACATGTGAATATGTACATTATAGACATCTGAATGCAGGAGCAGGGAATTATTATCCCTACCTGGAACCTGTTTGTTGTACACCGTTATGATGGCAGGTGTCTTTGTTGGGTTTTTTACAATATTCAGAGTACACTCTCTTCAAATATTCATAAAGGCTACTCAAACCTAACACACATTTTGTTGTTTTATTGTCATAATGAAAGCTGTTTGGCATGCACCTTTCACGATCAGTAAGTTTTCTGGGTTTTATTCTGTATAATATATGTGGGTTCACTGTTTTATTGAGTTTATTTGGTGGTTAGGTTAACACAAACAAAAAAATGAATCTCCAAACTCACAGGAAGCGTGCTGACCCATGAGTACCATAAGCAGAATAATATTTGCTCAAATTTCATGAGCTACTTATCATTTAAGCAAGGTTTTTTGTCTAGATTAGTTCTGCAGTAGCTGTAACATATCAGAAATAACATGTTATGATATTTTAAACGTTATACATTCTGGGATTTACTCCACTGTATTCTAGTTTGGGAGCACTTTTGTTTTCACATATCCTTTTGTTTGAGGAAACAATGTTCAGTGCTAGTTGTGATTTCAAGGTCATCTTGCCCAGTAGTGTTCTCTTTCACTGTTTATATGAGTACACACCCTGTACAGGGGAAGTGCAAGACTCCAGTAATCTAAAAAAGAGGGCTTGCTTTTTCTAATTTTCTTTCTTAGGTGCTCTAGTTATAACTTGAGTGAACTAAACAAGTTAATCTGTTCCAGTTTTTCTCCGTTTCATGTCATTTATTTGTGTTTTTTTTTGGTTTTTCCTTAGTTTTTACAGCATTCTGTGGCATTACCAGAAATGTATGTGGAGGGAACATGAGCAGAATGCTTCTTACTATTTATATACCAGGGATTTGGCCTTTCTGCCAGATCTGAAAGATTGAAGGCAAGACTCAAAGTCATTTGTTCCCCAGGAGGATTTGACTGCTTGTTTGAGCATAGCTGGACTAGTTTTTGTACTGGACAAAGCTAATCTGTAAGGCGAATACTGGAAAAAAATGTCTCCCATCATTCACATCCTTTCAAGCAGGAGAGGCTTATTGAATTGAGCATGAACTTAATGATACCTTTCCAAGAACCACCAGTTGCCATATTTGTCGTTTTTGTGGTACATGATTGATATCGCAAGTGCCATGTTATTGTCATAAGACGTATTTCTGTGTCTTGAGAGAGTTATAGAGTAAACTAATTTTCCAGAGATAACTGGCTTAGCCTCGCTATGATAAACATAGCCCTTTATGTTAGTATTCTGTTACTTGGGGATATAAGGAAGATGTGGTTTGAAATGTCATGATTTGGTACGTAATCAGTATTTCTAAGATCAGCTCTATCCTATGCGTTATTATTGTTCTATATGTAGAAGTCTTTGGAGATAGGTAGGATGAAGGCAAAGCATGAATTAAGTTTTACTTGCCCAACTACTTTTTCCTAGATTAGTGTTTTGCGTAATACTACAAAAAGTTTGGTTGTTTCATCTTATTAAGGTTCCTTAATCTTTCACATTCAGGTACATCAAAGCCAGCATTCTAAAATAGCATTGATGCCTTGAAACAGGACACAGTCTGCAAATACCGATCTAAACAAATGTTCTTTCTCTTTTGAGATGCTGAATATGAATAAATAACCTGAGATTTCCCTCGGTAGGTTCTTATATTCAGTCATTTTTTTTGGCAGCCAGTCGGCCCTAGTATTTTAGCTGTCAGCGCTGTTGGGACATGTTTTTAATGGTCAGAGTAGAAGAATTTGTAAGCTGGCTTTCTTGGCCATTTGGGAAGCTGTTCCCTCAGAACGGGAGTCATTAGTTGGTTCAGCAACAGCCCTGGTCACTCTAAGCGATGCCTCCATCCCACAGGACTGGAGTCTGGGCTGATCTGCTGTACATGTAATACATCATAAAATGAAATAAGCAAATTTTAGAGGATGATATGTTCACATACAGATCAACATTGGGATTCGGCAAGCAAAATCTGCTTCCTTTAATCTAGGAGTGTGTCAGCTTTGTTGTATTCTTCCACATGGCACAGCTACTGTAGTTAGTCTTTGAGCTAATATAGCTGGCTTTGTAAAGTCCAAGTGATGACCTTTCACTATGTTTGTTAACTTACTTTAAATTTAATAAAATTGCAATATCTATGACAGATGGTAAAATATAACTGTTTTTTTCCTTCCATATAAGGAGAACTCACTTTTTAAAAGAGAGAGAAGGGGAAAAAATGGTTATAAAGCTTGTAGTTGCATTCCAGGATAATAAAGCAACAGAGCTATCGATTATATCCTACGCAGGCAGTAGACTAGTTAGCAGTTGAATATAAATTGCTGTCTAAGCTGTAGAGGCGTTGGGTTTGAAGTTAAACAGAATCCTCAGAAATGCTTTAGTGCACTTGAGGAATAGGCCCTTGTACATCAAAGTTCTTGTTACCATGTAATATGATGAAGTGTCTCATCTGTCTGTGAAGACCACCTAGGTTAACTGTGAGTCATTCTATTGAAATCTTCTAATGGGATTATAAACAGTCTTTTCACAGCACTGTTGTCGTGTTAAATGATGTCCAGGTCAGCTACTCACTTGGACACCTACTCATACACAAGCGTGAATCTGACTTTCCTTTTCTCCCAGTTCTCTACACACCAAAACAAACAGGTATTTAGCCTGATCTGTTCCCGAAGTGGAACATCAGTAGGGATTTTGGTGCTGGAATTCAAAACCAAAATCTTTAAATGTTCTGTTTAACCGCAAAAAAATAAGAAGATTGTAATTTTTATTTTTCTTAATAACGTACTTCATTTCTTAGGACCTAAAAGCTTGTGTATGTGGTCCTTTTTAAAGGCAGAGCAGCTCAGTGGTGTGTGCATATAATTAGGTCTAGGCAGAGAGGTGATCTGTAGATCTCCTGTTGAGGATATCTGACCTGGCAGTTGGGTTGTTGAAAATTTTTATTGCTCTGACTCAGACTCTGCTTTAGACGCCCTGACACCCTGTATTTTGAAATACAGAAATAGCAGGTGGTGTTCCTGCCTTCTTTTTTACCTAGAAACGTGAATCACTTAACCACTAATGATGTGGAAGACTTGGGTTCAGTTTTCACCGGTGCCTGAAGACATTCAAATCTCTCTCCTGCACTTGCAAGAGGAGCTCTATTTATGAGACTTTCTGTGGTTTACAGCATGCATTTATGAGGCTGTTCTGAGATGGGATACCTCTGATACATTCTTTTCAAGCTGGTCTCCTTTACAGGTTTTAAGATTTATAGAACAGGAGCGGGGGCCAGGAAGGGGTGGGAGCGGTAGGAAGAATATTTTCATTATATTTTACTTGCTAGGCAAATTTTCAAGAGTGTTGTTCTCAACAGGATTTTTCTATTAATTGGACATGTATTAGCAGACAGGTAATTCATGACATCTTTATTCTGTGAGAGATAGACAATTTTAACATTTAATTCTTGCAGTGTGTTATTCATGAGCTACCCACATGCCACATTTGACACACAGGCCAGAGGTTTCTGGCAGCTGTGCCAGAGGAAGGCGGGCTCATGCCATCTCACACATTGCTTACAAAATACCCTTCATTCATTTCATCCAGGGATTATTCTAAAATAACACAGGACCAGAACTCAAGACTCCCTCTTCAATGTCTCCTCATTGAGGAATAGTCACTGTTTTCCTATAAAATGCAAAACAAAGGTCAGTGTGGGACTCAGGTCTCCCAACTGTACCTTCCTTTCAGGAGGGACTTCAGGGCTGTACAAGAGGACTCCAGTGCTGGAGTCTGGTGGCAGGTGGTGAGGATGCTGAGTGGCTTCACCCAGCACCAGCAGGACAGGCAGTGGGATGTTCTGCTGCTCTGAGAGACCTCTCTTCCCTGCTAGCTAAGTGAAGTGGGTTTCTAATCAGTGCGATGGGTTTTATTTATTGTTTGTTTGGGTTTTTTTTCTTATAAAGTTAATCTGAGATGCTTAACTCTCTCTAGTCTATAATTAATGAGGCTGCGGGAAACCTTCCTTGTCATCTGATTTTTCCATACCTGCTCATTGTCATAGCTGCATCAACATTTCTTTGGAAAACTGGCCTGTTCGCAGTTGGAAATGTAGGTAGCAGACCTGTTGTTCTTTGCTGGTGTGACAATTACTGTGAAGTTTGTTGCTTGGGAAGAATGTACAAAATGAGCTCCTTGACATGGCCAAAGTATCTACAAAGAAGAGGAGTATCTATCAAACTTGCCTCAGTGTAATGGATCACAGACTAGATAAGCTGTTCAAGCAGCAAGGAGAGCGCTGCAAAAAGGTGTTATGTGTGCCACCAGAGCATGATTTTCATTTATACAATCACTGTGCCTTTAAAATACTTCTTGGTAGGTGTTGCAGTAGCTGGCTCTGTACCAACCGAGAAGGATAATCTCTGTTGTGGATGAGGATATCATAGAGAGGGTGTTTAGAGATGCTCTAGAGGAGGACCACAAAAAGGAACAGAGGGCTGGAGCACCTCCCATATGAGGGCAGGCTGAGAGAAGGCTCTGGGCAGACCTTATAGTGGCCTTTCAGTACTTAAAGGCAGGGGGGAGGGCTATAGGAAAGATGGAGAAAACTTTTAACAAAGGACAAGGGGCAGTGGCTTTAAACTGGAAGAGCATAGATGTAGGTTAGACATAAGAGGAAATTTTTTGTGAAGAGGATGGTAAGACTCTGGAACACGTTGACCAGTGAAGCTGTGGGTGTCCCATCATTAGAAGTGCTTGAGGTCAGATTGGATGGAAGGTGTCCTTGCCCACGGCGTGGGGGTTGAAACTAGATGACCTTTGAAGGCCCCTTCCAACCCAAACCATTCCATGATTCTATGATACATTAGCATGTAGATGTGAAGGATTTTGAAGCAGAGGTGAAATGGAGCAGAAGTGGTGACCGTGCTGGCATTCAGAAGGGGGTACCTGAGCTAATCAGCACAGTTACACTGTGGCTCTGCCCTAGAGAGCACCACGGAGGAACCATGGCTCTGCCTGCTCAGGTGTTGTTCTGTGTCAGAAGCTGTCTTGCGTATTGCTTGATTGCTGTACCATGCAATTATGTATATATGAAAGCTAGAGATACTCTTAGTGATTTGAGTGGTAAAAGACCCCACTAAACCTAAGTGTGAATCCTATTTAATTTGTAATATTACAAATTAATGTATATTAAGACTTGTCAGTAGTAAGTAGTACTGTAAAATAGGGGGCCGGTTAGCTCAGTCAGTTGAGCATGGTGCTAACAATGCCAAGGTCACGGGTTCGATTCCCATTCGATCCCCATGTGTTGCCTGATCTAGTTGAGAGGTGGCATCCCTTGTGGCAGGGAGGCTGGATTGAAATGATCTCTAAGGTCCCTTCCAGCCTAGGCCATTCTATGATTCTGTGATAGCTTGAATCTAAGACCCACATGTCAACAAGAGTAATAGTGTCTCTGTCTTGGAAGAAACAGAAACTTGAGTATGTCTACTCAGAGATGTATTTGGCACGCTCATCTTCTTTTGGCAATAGTGATTAGTGGAAAGATAGAATGTTTTCGTCTATACTCCTTTTAAATTTACCTCATGTATCCCTCCAGAAGTAAATTAGCATCCGAATTGAGCCCGAGTCATTTGACTTAGTGAGGGAGCCCGGGGTAAACTTTGTAGGAGATGTGGTTTTGTTGACAAAGGAAGGGAGGGGTGCAGAGTGGGGGAGAAGGCAAGGAAAGGGGATTTAGGTCAACCAAAAACTCTTGGGAATTGATTTCAAACTCATTAGCTTGTTATAATCTGTAAAAAAATAACAAAAAGATCAGAAAATAACTGATGTGTGTTCTTTGACTGCCTAAACATGAAATGGGTCCGATATCATTAATAGTGGTTTATTTAATATTTACCTCCCGCCCCTCTTTTAAAAAAACCCCAAACAAACAGAAACTTCTAAAGATCTTGGAAATAAAGCTTTTTATTCTGTTGAAAAATAATTTGTGAACCAAAATAAAAGGGTTCTTTTCTCCTTTGCCATTTATTCCACCTTTTCTCTGGATAAGCAGGAGAAATAATTCGTGCCTTGTTGCCCCTATCACCATGGGAAGCATATAAGAAGTTTCCATTAAATTAAAATAAGTGTCTCTTAAGGGGACTCAAGAGAATTGTTTTATGTACAGTTTAGCTTCAGGTGTCTAATCTGGTATTTTGTATGTATTACTTGTTGTCAAAACCCAACAATTTTGTCTCTAGCAGAATTTAATTTTAGGAACAGTCATCTATTCCAAAGTTGATATAAGCTTAGGAAATGAGAAGTTATTAAGCTGCTGTTATGAACACCTTTTTTTGAAATTTATGTTTCTTTTGTTTAAAAACAGTCCTCTGGAACAATCTTAGAGTGGTGTCATCTATAACTCATAACACATTAATCATGTTAATTCTGTATTACTCTGTTTTGAGTTAAACAAGTAAATATCCAGTTTCTTCTGCCATGGAATGAAAATTACTGTGATATCGTTAGCTATTAAAATAATGATAATCAGTTTGCGTTTGTTTTAGTTCAGTTGATGAGATACATATTGTTTTTAAGATTAAGAGTATAAAAAGAAAGTGAGCATGTACAGTTGTCTGAGATTTCAGATGTGATAGTTTCAGATAGTGAGAGTTGTTACAGATACACACTGCAGACTTTAGAGCAGCAAAATCATTATGAATAGTGATGGATTTTGTTCTATGCTATTTATATTCAGTACCTTTAACAATCCATAAGAATAAAACAATGTAAATTTGTCTTCATGGTTAGAACGCATTTAGTTTTTTATTGAGTATTGTAATGTTTCAGTTCTAATGTTGTAACTCTAAACTTGGATATTGTAGTCCTGGAAAAACTCTTGAGATTCTCCCCTTACATTTCCCCTTCTGGAAAATGGAAGATTGTAGTGGAGATTTCTGAAGACTAGTGAGTTTGCAATAACAGTAAGTGGTTATTACTGCCATAGGATAAGAACTGAAAGAAGTGTCACAGTCAGCTCCAGAATATTGTGTTAAGTGGTCTGTAACTGGTCCATATATGGTGCCAATAGGTTGTCCGTCTCGTAATCCATATCCTATCTTATTTAGACTTTAACTGTAATTTTTGTCGTTTATATCAAGACTCAGAGAAGGTGGACAGAGAAGGTTAGGTTCTTATTCTGTTCTTTTCTTCTGTAACAGTAGGTACTGTCATGTCCCAGGTCAGTGAATTGAATCAAAATCCATTCCAGAGGCATAAAAAACTTAATTTTCCAAATATACATATTCATAGTTTATGTAAGAGCGTGTTCACTTTTTGGGGAAGAAGTCAGAAATAGCCATCTCAGCCCTCCCTTCCCAAAAGCTGTGTTAAAAGAACATTAGTACGCCTGGACGATGACGCAGTCTGCCTTGGGGCAGTGTTAGGAGGAGGGCTCTGTCTGTGCTCACTTTGATCTGACCCTGTAGCGGGCAATTACTGCAATCCGTACTGCTTGTCTTTGTTTTTTTGTGGGCGAGTTTTGGGGAGGGACAGGATATTTCACCATTGGGTTTCGGGGATATGTGCTGACAGCAGAGGAATGGTGAACCTCAGCAGCTTTGGGTCCTGTGCCAAACACTGGCAGGGTGTTCTGCTTCACTTGGCACAAACCCTGTTGTCTGGTTACTTCAACCTTGACCCATCTCATCTCCTCCAGGCTGGGACATTCTTTCTCATATCCAGCCAACCCCACCACCCAGAAAGATGGGCACCATTTCCATCCCACCCTCATCTTCATCTCGTAGTCCTCCCAGTTACGTCTGAGGTGACATTAGGTGACCTAATGACTTCCTTAGGATTTTAAATGCCTAGTTTCCTTAATTCAGAGACTCACCTTGCTTGAATCCCCAGTCGTTTTGCTGATGGTATCCCAGGCAGGACTCACTATCAGTTTCCTCTCTCAGACAGTGCCAGACCTGATCTCTGCATTTTATCTGCCTCTGTAGGGCTTTCTTCCAGACAGTATTATTCTTTTCTCCTCCCAAATTTGGCTTTTTTTGCTTCTTCAAGGCCAACTGATATTCTCCTTGGTGCTGCCCAGTCCCAGGGGAAGGGTGGTAATGGGAAGCGAGAGGAGGAGTTCAAGGGGGTTAAGGGTGAATTTGTTGCACCCGGTTTATTGAGCCTGGGCTAAAGCCACCCGCATTCAGAGTATTTGAGGTTTTGGCTGTGCAAATTCAAGACAAGGACTCGGTACCGGGCGCGTTTGTCTTGCTAGGACCAGTAGCCAGTTCTGGTGAAGGTGTTCCTGGAAGCCTGTTGAGGAACACACACTAAAAAATGCTAGTTTTAGTAAAACTTATTCTCTCTGAAGTAAACATGGTTTGTTTGTTTTTTCCTCCCCTCAAACCACTGAATAGCTTTATTTCAATCAGATCTAACTATAGTTAGTTCTCAATGTATTTTTGTTGTTAAAGTGTGTCGAAACTGAGATGCAATCTCAATTGAGAGGTCAGAAGAACAAAATGAACTTAAACTTCAGCTTGAAGGACAGTAAACAGAAGAAGGAAGTTCATTTGGGCAAATGAATCCTTCGGGTGGAAATGAAGATGAATAAAGCAGAAAAATACCCAGCTGCAGTATATGGATAACAGATCAGGTGTGAGTTTCAGACATGACACCTCTACCACTCCTAATATAATCATCAGAAAGATGTAAAAGTATTGAAATAGTTCATGAGTACCTTCAGAGGACATACGAGGAATAATTGGAAGGAATTAACTGCCTGGTGTTTTATGCCTTTTTCATGCCAGCTGTGTTTACCATGTGCACAGTCTTGGGGTATCTGGCACTGCTCGCCCAAGGAGGGATCGCAAGGAAGTGCAAATCCAGTTTATGAGTGCTGGACTCTGAGTCTGATGAGGACATGGCTCAGTTTTCCCTAGAGCTGGGCAACAGCTTGCAGCTGGTTGAAGAGTGTAAATGATAGTTTCATGCCTTACTCATCGTAGTCCTTTTTTGCTAATACATTTATGGATATTTTGTAATGATGTGCAAAGTAGGAAAACATTTCCCAAATCTTTGCATCAAAATTTTAAATTGTGGATCTTGATCAAACTGCTGGCTCCAAATTATTTTTCAGGCTTTCATTGTTTTTCAGTGCAAGTTGTTTTTTGTGAAAGCATTGAATGCTTCCGTGTTAGATAAAAATAAATCATGGAATATTATCACCCAGAAATGTAAATGTTGCTGGGTACTTTTTTCAAAAATTACTTTCACTAAGCCTTACTAATTTGATGGACCTCTGTCAGCAAACCTGCTTGCTTGCAGAAAAGTTCCTGGTGTATTCTACGTCAGGCTAGGTAACTAGTCTAGATCAACAACTGAAAAAGTCCAGTGTATGTCTCGTACAGTTTTTCTTGTTGTTATCTAATCAGGGACTGAAATTTATTAACTCAAATTTTTGGATAAACTAAATTGAGAGATTCTGATTTAAAATTGGGCTAGAGAAAATAAAGAACTAAGTGGAATAAAAAAGGGGAAGAATTATCCCAAAGACAAGGGGGGAAAAATCTTATAAAGGGAGCTGCTAAGCAGATGTGTGAAATTCTTGTTGTGTGGGATTTTATAACCCCCCCCAAATAATTCTTAGTTGGAGGCAATGCCATATTTTTTATGACAATTTAGCTCCCATTAAACAATTATTTAGGGATCTGCCATTTGTTCAGAATTTATTCTCGAATCTAAAATGGATTAATACAAGGAATGCAAATATATTACCAGCACTCTTTATATTCTTAAGCAAGTAATATTGCAAGCAACATCTTACACGACTGTTCTTCCACACCTCTGTTAGACTAATTTCTCTTTAAGAGTTGTGTCACAGTGATGGGCATAAATTAAGTTTCTTTCAAGAGATTCTTCCTGTGATAGAGCATTCTAGTAACACTGCTCAAAAATAAATAATACACCTAAGCTAAAAAATTAGTTTTCTGAATGTGTTAATGAGTTAGGAATTGAGGGGAGGTAGTTTCGTTGCTTTTCAAAAAATTCACAGCAGGCCCATGTAGAGTGCGAGATAGGAAGAATTTAGTCTCGCATTCAAGAAATACATCATTTTTTACATGTAATGTGTCAGATGGTACAGGTGCTGATTAGTTTATTGGGCTATAGAAGTCCTTAATCGTTTATTCTCCTTTTGTGCCATTGGAGAAGCCCTTTGGTAAACTTGTTGATTTTGAGACAGGAGAATTAAATGCAAAGTCACCTTAATGTTTACTCTGTCTTTGCAAATGTATTATTTAAAAATAAGTAATTTCACACTAGATGTATTTGCGTTTATTGTTAAACATGTTTAAAAATTAATGCTGTTTGCATTGGAATCTCCTTTCGTTTTGAAGTGCTACTTTGAGCTGTTAATAAAGGTTGAAGCACACAGTACTTTTTTTGTTGTTGAAGTAGTTGTGGAATAACCATAGTATGACTGTTCAAGGAATGTTAAAAGATCATTTTTACAGCCTTGGAGCTTGAGTTTTACTTCTCTATTTATGAGTAGTTGGTTTGAATTTGGTCTCCCCAGCTCTTAGTTAATTCTCTTTTATTTTGTGGCATCTTCTGTAGGTTCTACACATTTAGCAGCACTTTGCTAACAAAGGCCACCTGCGCCTCATAGCATGTGCTGAGTTTCTTTTGCCTCTTCAAATGCACAAAGGGAATAGAAATTTTATTTTTAGGCCTTGAGCATTGGAAACATCCACTTTGAAATCAAATATCCAAGGGTTATGCAGAGATAATGATACATTAAGTGAATCACGAGTACTTTAAAGTGCGTGTGTCTCAGTCTCTCCTGTTGAATCCATTTCAGTTCATTTAAATGTGTTTTGATTGAACCTCTTTTCATTTTAATAACTCCTGGACTCTAACCTCTGTCTTTCTTGGTGCCAACTTGGTGCTTTTTAGAAAAGCTTCAATGGGAGGAGTTGTGAGAGAGTCTGACTCAATCCTACTTGGGAGTGCTGTTTCTTGGGATTCTTTTTTTTTTTTTCCTTGGAACACAAATTCAACCTTGACCTTGAGGAACCATTTATGGAGAACTGATAGTAAGCTGCTTTTAAGTTTATACTTCCAGAAAAAAAAGCAGAAAGATCCAGCTGTCTTCCATTTTGCTCTCTTCTTCAGCGTGGCCTCCTGCATTTGTCCGACGCATCCGAGCTGAGCAGTTCTGTCAGCCTGGGAAAGCCTGCAGCAGCAGCCTCGAGCAAAAAGGCACAAGTGCCTGTTCACTTGGTCCTTCTGTGTTTGGAAACATATTTTTAAGTATTTTGCTCGGTTTTAGTTTTCAGCTGTCTACGTGTTCGCTCTTCTGATTTTATACAGCTGGCTGTCACCACTGTACTGGTTTATCCCTCAAGTACAGATTAATACTGATAGCTGCATCTCAAAATGAGCATAGTAGAGTCTTGGATATGTCTTCTTTTCAGGGGGGATAGCAGAGTGTTTCAAGTAGAAGTTATTATATTTTTTTTTTGCAGCTGTATTACTTTTTCCCTGTCTTAGAGTATTTTGTTGCTCTGGTTGGAGTGGAGGTTTTCGAGTGGGAGTGGGTGAGTGTTGTGAATGTAATTTCTCATGATCGGAACGTGTTTTCTAAAACTACTCTTCCTCTAATTTTAAAGAGAATTCACTCCTAGATTAGCAAAATCAAACGAAAAAAATATTCTGAGTATAGCCCTGGGTCCTTGAGCCGTAATTTAGAGGGCTCTTTGAATGTGCCCAAGATGCAACTTAATCCAAACGAGCTGTGCGCCAACCTCGCATTCTCTGCAAATTCCTAGTTGGGGCGTGAAGGACAAAACCCAATACAGGCAGATGTGCTTCATGGCAAGCACCTACAGAACTGTAGTTTTGGGGTTGATAAGGTTTCTACTGTTATGTAGAGGGAAGATTAGGAAAATATTCCATTTTAATTTGAAAAAAAACCCCAAATTGTATACCAAAGATGAACATACCATATCCTAAACTCAGTCCTCTTAGACATATGACATTAGAGTTGCAAGCACATCTGTGCGCTATGCAGAAGCAAAATTACTTCTGCTAAAGCAGGTGGTTTTTTGCCATTTCAGACCTAGCACGTGTTTCTGTTACTGTGAAGTGTTAGGAAGTCTGTAACTTACAGAATATTCCTGTTTATTTAGATTTCACCCTCCAAGCGTGGAAGCTGCTCTAGCTGGGTGTTCTTCTACCCTGCATGCCCAGAAGTCTGCGGCCCTGTACTGCCAAGCCTTGGCATTTTGGTATGGCAGTGGCAGCGACGTGGTTAAAATTGTGGGTAGCTCTTCAGAAGGATTTTCTCATCTCGGTCTCCTTCAGCTCTGACAAAACAAAATCATCCTGCCTGAAAGTTCTCCCAGAATGAGGTGGGACAGCACGATGACAACCAAGAAAGGATTTTGTGTGATTTGACTGAAGAGTTAAACACTTAGCAATTTATTTTTTAACTTCCTGTCCTCAAAGCCAGCTTATTTTATAAATGCTAAATTTAGTCTATTCAGTTTCCGTCATCAAGGACAGCTTTTTTGGTATGCTTTCTTACAAATCGTTTGACCTTGGGAGATTGCTGCCAGAAGGGAAGAACGCTTTAAAAGCTGAAAACTGATTGTTGGAGGTTTGTAAACTCTCTTGCGCGGGAGCAATAAAATGCCACAGAGGCATAAAGACTCACTGAAGCTTAGTACCCTGTGAGGTTGATGAACTGCAAAGTGTCAGGATGAGCTGCTGACAACAAAATGATCTTTGCTTTTTCACTGGTTTTAACCTCAGCTGTGTGGAAACTGAGCTCTTCATGGCTCGGTCATGGATGGGAGACAATGCTGGTACACAGGGAAGATTGCTGTGAGTAGAACAAGAGAGTGGAAAGGGACTTTTGCAGAATTTCCTCCAAGTAAGTTAAGAGGAGGAGGCTTTCAGGGGTCTGGAAAGAGTTAGAACTCTGCAGGAAAAAATGACCATCCAGCAGAAAAGACATTACCAGCCATAACTTCATCATGCTTTCTTCAGGGTCTTGTGGCTCATTGTGTGGCTGACTAGTTGTTTTTCTGTAATGGTTGAGGAAAAGGGCAGTGAGGAATGCTTTTTTACACAACCAAGTAAAGCTCTGTGAATAAGGAAATCACGTGCTATGTTCCTTGTGGTGCTTATTAATGGAAAGCTACTGAAACGGAGCACTGCAGAGAAAACTGGTGTACAGCTTTAAAGGACAGGCTCAAAAAGCATGAGCCAAAAGCACTAATAGAGGCTGCAGCTTTACTGAAAGGCCTTTTCTAGCAGGGAGCCATCCTAACCTGCCTTCGAGAATCTGTTTCAGGCTGGATTAGCGTGGATGGTGAACAGGCATAAGGATGTGATGGTGGTGTTGCAGAGAGAGAATCACACAGAATCACGGAATGCTAGGAGTTGGAAGGGACCTCGAAAGCTCATAGAATCCAGCCCCCCTGCCAGAGCAGGATCACCTACAGTAGGTCACACAGGAACATGTCCACACAGGTTTTGAAAGTCTCCAGAGAAGGAGACTCCACAACTTCCCTGGGCAGCCTGTTCCAATGCTCTGTCACCCTCACAGTAAAGAAATTTTTCCTAATCTTTTTTGTGGAACTTCCTATGCTCCAGCTTGCACCTGTTACCCCTTATCCTCTCGTTGGACAAGGCTGTGAAGAGCTTGGCTCCATCCTCCTGACACTCACCCTTTACATATTTAGAAACATTAATGAAATCACCCCTCAGCCTCCTCTTCTCCAAGCAAAAGAGACCCAGCTCCTTCAGCCTTTCCTCTTAAGGGAGATGTTCCACTCCCTTCATCATCTCTGTGGCTCTGTGCTGAACTCTCTCAAACAGTTCTCTGTCTCTCTTGAACTGAGAGGCCCAGAACTGGACACAATATTCCAGATTTGCCTCTGAGTCCCAGCTGGAGGTAGGGCTGAAGCTGTCCCTCTCCTTTGTACCATCAGGCAGGGGCAATGAGATGAGGGAAACCACATGAAGCTGTATCCCTTCATGTTGCGTTTCCATGGTCTGGGCTGATGTCCAAGGCAGCCGATTGGGTTACAAGGACCTCAGGCTGAACCCTTTCTAACCCACCAAGTGCCCTGGAAGCTGTCAAACTCTAAACAGAGCTTAGACCCTTAAAACCAAAACTAAGTTTGCAAAACCAACACAGACGCTTTTGGGAAAACTTGTTTCAGACGCCCAAACTAGCAACCAGTTGAGCCCACACCACCAAAAGAAGCCCAGTTCATTAGATGAGGGTGGAAAGGCAAAAATAGAGAGATGGAAGAAAAAAACGCGTAGTCATTTGTTTTTCATCCATTTGACTTTATGAGCTGACAGAATGGCCGAAAGTATAGCTCTCAGGATCCCAACTGTAGTGTTATAGTCTTCTCAGTTAGAAGAGATGTCGTTCTGTTAAATAAAACAAACAGCAATACTTGTCATTTAGGGAAAGGAAATCTTAACTCTTGGTTAACATTCTGAGGAGATGCCAAGAAGTAGTGTGTTTTGAATTCAGATGTCCCTTTTGACTTCGTTGCTACTTTTTGTCCCGTAGTTCCTAATTCTGGCGTAGGCGTTGTCTGGGGGAAAAGTTTGCTTATACCATCTATTTTCAGAAAGTGATGATGATTTGGTCTTCTAAGTTTTGATTCAAATACAGTTTAAATAGAGCTTTGGCAGCTCTAATAAAATCTGAGATTGTGGAGAAACTTCTACACCCACTCATAGGTCTCTGTAAGGTAGCGTGAGTTGTTGGGATAGAACCCTTTGTTCACCACCACCAGAGTAAAGTATAGCACTTGTTTACAATTTTTATCGTAAGTACAGGATGTACAAACCTGTTTTGATAAGGATCCTGCTGCCTTTTGTAATGTCGACCAACATCAGTCACAGCCTGAATTTACCAAAGAAAGGGAATTAGAGTTTTGGCAGGGAAAGGAGGTCATTGAAGGACATACCAGTTTTCATCCTGTTTGGAGAAACTCATGAAGGGATTGTAAAGGTTTCAAGTTTAGTTTCTTTGCTGAAGACTGAAATAATAGTGTCAACTGTATTACCATGGTACATAGAGACTGCATGACATATCCAGCAGCTCTGGCCAAGAAGAGGGTACTTATCAAAAGGTAGATGCAATAGAAGGAATGTACGGTACAAAAGCAAATGCTGAAGTGTTCTTACAAGAGGACATAATTTGTACGATGGTCTGCAGTTACATGATACTACTTTTTTTTTTATTCCCAAGAGACTAGGTGTAATTAGTATAGTGAAACAAAGGCCTATTCTTAGCACAGTCTAGAAAAATCTGTAAGCCATGGCCTGTCCTTTTTCTCAGACAATTGACTCTGTCCATGAAGCAAGCACTTTGTGTGGTATCAGCTGCGTAAGGGTTTGGGGTTCTTCCTTACTCTTCCTGTAAGGGACCTGAATCTGGTTGCTGCAAAGGCAGGTGGGTCTTTGGGTCAGTCTGCACTCAGTTTGATGATGGTCTGCTTTCGAGGTGAAACCCTTGTGTCCAGTCTCAGAAGTATCCTGGAAGCCGGAAGACTCCTGGGAGCAGTCTGACATGCATATGCTGGGTACTTCAAGTCCTTGGTGCCCACAGAGCACTTCAGGGTGCAGCAGCAGCGGGGTAATCCATCCCTGAGCTCACATGCTGCTTAGGCAGGAGTATTGGGTCAACGTGAAATCTGCCTCTGGCACCCAGAGGAAGCATGGGAGTACGTCAACGTGTAGGATTTCCTCCATGGCACTTTTACGTGCCCTGTGGATGGAGCTGATGTTTTGCCCTGCTTTTTGGTGACCCTTACCCAACCATGTGCACAAGGGGATCCCTCATCTCCCTCGTGCATGACCTGATCTCGTTTATCCCCCTTCTCTCAAACATTTAAAATAGAAGATGTTGCCTTTGGCCTTGTGAATATTTGGTTATAGCCTGTGCATGGTGTCCCTTTCCACCTTGTCTTCACCACCAATCCATGGCAGAGTCTGTTCACCCGGTGCCTATATAAGCCTTGTCAAGATTTGACAAATGAACTCCTTGTGCCATGTATGTTCATGGTTTTGTCCTTATATATATAATCTTCATATATGGTATGCCTAATGTGAAATCTCATTGCTGGCAATAGCAAGGATAAGGTGTTTCAGAAGATGGAACCAGGAATTGTCACTGGGGAATTACAGATTGTTTTGCCTTCTTGAAGAACTGTATTTCGTAACCTTGTCACTCATAGCTAGTTATGCACTCTAAAAAGTAACCTGGTGTTCACTCTGTTTTTGTTTTTAACCTGAGAACTTTCCATTGTCTTTATAAAGGGATTTTTTTTGCTTTTGTTACTTGTATTGCTGCAGAACAGCAGGATTTAGGGACTGAATGAATGGGGGTCCCTTTGTTTTCAGTTGATTTGTGTATGAATAGAGGAAGAGACTCACTGTTCCGGTGATGTTCTTGCTTTCAAATGGAGGAAAATGTCAGATCCAAAAATCAGTCTAAATCAGCTGAATAGATGGGATCTACTAGAACAGCTCATCTTTTGGCATGCCAGGGATAATATCCACTTAAGCTGTTATTATTGCCATTTTTAATATTAGTGTTTCTGTTTTCCTTTTGCGGTAGGACTCCATTCTGTGATGAAATCTGGCTGTGACTCAAAACCAGGAGAATTCTCCACAAAAAATATTTAGCATAGTTGATTATAAAAGTGCCAAAGTGAATTCATAGCTTGCTTGATTGTTAGCTTATTGAAAGTAGACGAACTAAACTATTTGTAGCTTAAATATTTCCGTCCTAGTATTTTTAGATACTTAGTAAATACTATAATCTAGAGATTGAGAGTAGGTACCATGAAAAGATCGCTTTGTGGATCTGTATATGGAATAATTGTTTTGGGTCAAGGGAGATTTGAAGTAGCTTGGCAGTTGTTTTTGATTGGGGTTGGTTTTCTGTACTGCGGTGCGGTGCCGTGAAGGTACTTATCGAAAGAGCTGAAAGCTGTGCTTTGTCTTGCCACCAGGTTATCGATGGGCATTTCTTGCCTTAGTCTGCCTATTGAATATTACATAGGAAAACATTTTTTAAGAGTGGTTATTAATGTTGTACTTTCAAAAATGAAAGATATATCAAATGAGCTTCTCCAGGGATATGTCTTTGACCTAGCATTATTCAAAAATTCTATTAATCTCTTTGATGATGGAAATAAGGAATAAAATTACAAAAGTAGCAGACGGCACCAGTCTAGAATAAATTTAGACCAACCAGCTTTGAAAAGCGTAAAATTATTTTGCGGAGTCAGGAAAATTATTCTTAATTAGTATGGAAAAGTTGTAACAATGGAGAAGGATATCTAATGTGCTAATTCAGAATAACAAATCACTGTAGCCGTTGCTGCTTTTAACAGCAACCATACAAATGTGGGGCTCTGTCCTGACCTGTAAGTTCACAATCAGTAACCACGTGGAAAGTCAAACATTAAACTGAAGGATGATGTTCAGTGCAAGGCACAACTTTTTGAAAAGGAATGTGGACAGAACTGCCAAGATCCCTACAAGGAGCAAACAAGAGTGACCACTGTATGGTTTTTCTTCATGCCTGCAGGAAATGACACAAGACATTAACATTGTAGCCTAAAGTTAGATGTTGGGCAGAAATGCCCGGTCAGTATAGAAGGTAGTTACCTGTGGAGATATTAAAGATTTTATCATAGATGACTTGCCATACCGCAAAGAAACCATATGTTTTGTACAGTTAATCCTGCCACCTTCTAAGAAATGTGCGTCTTTCTAGCACACATCTGTGCTCTTAGCGCAGGATGTCTGTGCTTTCTAGCATGACGTGTCCTTTAAAATTAAGAGCTGACACAAGAAAATGAAACTAATCTTGTGGCTTTCGTGGCCCAGTTGTGTGACGTGCGTTAGCAATTGGGTGTGCAAATCATCTTTAGCCACATTTGTAATCATTTCTCTTCTTCTTTCCTCAACAGTCTCCAAACGTCCACAACTACCCCGATATGGAAGCTGTACCCTTGTTACTAAACAACATGAAGGCAGACCCAGCAGATGATTCATTATCTACAGACCATTTCCAAACACAGACTGAACCAGTGGACTTGTCAATAAACAAAGCCAGGTCATCCCCCACAGTGGCTTCATCTTCACCGGTTTCCATGACAGCATCAGCCTCCTCCCCTTCTTCTACTTCAACTTCTTCTTCTAGTCGGCCAGCTTCATCACCCACAGTAATAACATCGGTATCCTCAGCGGCATCCGTACCGTCAGTATTAACTCCAGGTCCTCTTGTGGCCTCTGCATCTGGTGTTGGAGGCCAGCAGTTTTTGCACATTATCCATCCAGTACCACCTTCAAGCCCCATGAACTTGCAGTCCAACAAAATGAGTCACGTGCACCGTATCCCCGTGGTGGTACAGTCGGTACCTGTTGTCTATACAGCTGTGAGATCGCCTGGGAATATGAACAACACTATAGTAGTACCCCTGTTGGAGGATGGGAGAAGCCACGTCAAAGGTAAGGTGGAACCAGTTTCGTGCTGTCTGTGGCAGCTCTAAAACTGGTCTTGTATGAGGAAAAATGTGACAACGTTACAAAGCTGTTAGTCTCCAAACTTACTGCGTTGTTTGCTCGAAAGAAATACAGCTTACACTGTAGGAGGAACCTTTACAAGTCTTATCCCAGATATTCTTTAAAATAAGTAAATATTATTATAAATATTGAGGTCAGCAGTGGTGTTAGATACTCAGACAACTCCTGGCAAGTGTCTGTCCTCCCTAGAAGCTGAAGAAGTAGGGCAATAGAATAGGGACAATACTGAAAACATTATAGATGGAAAACTCACCAGGTGACACAGATTTGGCAAGGGCAGGAGTGTCGGAGAGATTGTCTCCATGGAAAGAGAAAGCAATCGTCTGGCTATAGGAGCATGCACAGGAGAGTCTTAAGGACCAAAGAGCAGTGCCAGACACGGAGAGGCAGGGTTTATTAAGCTCAAGGAGTGGCAGTGCAATACTTTGAATTAGATTTCTTCTTCCAGATTAGCAGCAAAAGGGAAGGAAGCCACACAGAGTGTCTGTATTGGGAATGAGTTTTGCAGACACAGGGCCTGAGAGGCACACGGAGATATGAAGGGAGGAGGAAAGCACATGCCAGAAGGAAAGATACGCTCTTGGATAGATGTCCAAAGAACACAGAAAAGGGAGCTGGAGAGCGAGAAAGAAATGAGAACATAACAGTTACTGAGGGAGCAGAAACTTGTTAGAGATGGTGACATGATGGGTGGAGGAAGAAGAGAGAAAGCAGATGTGCCCAAATACTTTGAAAAGCATAGCTTTTATAAAGAAGGCATTAGTGACAGTGATGGCGACGTGAGAAAAGGGGTGAGAGAGACTCATTTCAAGGTTCATCGCCTGTGGGTGAATAAAATATGGCTAATTCTCCCTTGAAATGAGGTATTGCTTGAGGTGGAAAGAGACAGTTCTGACAGATAACTTCAGGGCTTGTAAGACTACAGGTCATTTAGTAATACATGTTATAATATCTCTTGTGTACCTAATTACACATTGAATGGGTCTCTACAACTAAAAGACCCCTTTCCTTCCACTCTCATGCCCATTTTTGATATACTGGTGACTCTGTATTATTGTATAGGACTGCAGTGATGGGTCATTCTGATGTTTAGTAGCATCCTGTTGTCCGTAAGTCTTTACATCTCTTCTTGTTCCCTCTGTACCTGTGTGTGGACTGTGCCACCTCCACAGGCTTGATCACAGGACATAAGCTCACAGCTGATGTGGGTTTTGTTTTAAGCCTCAAACTGAATGTTCAAGAAGTTTTACTGCACTTCATACAGTGATGCAATTTTAGGACTTTGTGCCGCTATATCAAGAAACGATCAAGAATGTTGAAATGAAGAAAGCAGAACTTTTCACTGTGTTGTCTGGGGAAAAAAAAAAAAAGCATATATTTTAATTTTGGAACTTTGAGCTGCACCCAACCTTGAGCTCATCCAGAAATTTTCCCATTTTTCTTTTCAAATGTGCTAGTCAGCTCTGGTAGTAGTCTCCTATATTGGAAGCACCTCCTGATCTTGTAAAACTGGGACTTCGATACCTCAGTTTCATCAACAAAATTCCAGAATTTAATGTGTAGGGATTTCAGCCCATGAGCTTCGAGCCTCCTGAGCTGCCCTGACCATATTGTTGTGCTATTGTTAGCAGAGATCATTAACCAGCCCTGCAGCACCTATTAATGCACAGGTAAAGAAAAAGAAACGATTAAGCAGTCTTTAATTTATATTTTTTTCTTATCAATTGTACCCATTTTACTGTCACTAATTCTTTTGAAATAAATGTTTAGCTTAATTTTAATAACTACAATAGAAGCATGATAGGCAGTAGTCCACTCTAGGTAGTCATCTTTTGCTGAAGTTTGTTTTTCTTTCTTTAAAGTAAAACAATACAAATAATGAAATGCAATGATATTGCATAGATTAACCAATTAAGTGCATTTAATATGTGTGCAAACTATCTTCCCTTCAGTGGTTAGTTCTTGTGCTGAAAACAAGAAAAAGAATGCACACAGTGGCTAATAGGATATTTCTGTCAAATTGAATCGGTTGCTCATCCTCTAGCAGCTGGAGAAATCATCTAGAGTCACAACTTCCAGTTTTTATGTGAACATTGATCACTTCCAGAAACAAAAAAATACAGATGCTGAAACGAAGTCTATCCACAGATAACACTGACAGCATTTGTCTCATAATCTCTGTGTTGTTGCTGCTTTGGTGCTAAATCAGAGACCATACTGATGATCCAGCTGTGCGGTTGTATTTTGCAGCAGTCTGTACCTAAATCCTTTTCACTCAAATGAGACTTAAGTGCTTTGCTGAACAAAGATACTTTCGAGGCTAAAATTAATGGAAATTACATTGGACTTAAGCTCAGACCTCTCCTGGTTTTCTAGATACAGATGCTTAGGGGAAAAATGAAAGAAACAGAATATAGACAGAGGTTTTTTCCTTGTTATTCCCAGTTTTATTCTGCGGAATTTTCCTTCCAGGTTTGACTGGAACCATTTCATTTGCAATTCTATTGCAAAACCTTCTCAGGCCACCACCATCCCTGTAATCCTGCCTTCAGGCATTTTGTTCAGGTGACTTTCTGCTTCACCTGATGCTTACCAGTCCACCTTCCTCTTTCTTGGACAAAACTGTCCTCCCAGCAGCTGCTTTTCTAGGCAGCTCGAACAAATACTTTTTTCTTCTTCTTCTATTTGAATTCTTTCTTCCCTCCAGCACAAGAAATCACTACTTCCTGTTGCCCCCTCTTTTTCTATTTTTCTGGTTTTTTTAGTCCTTCTCATGTTGCTGACTGTTCTCTGAGCTCCTGTTTCAGCACCTCCTTACCTGTTATTTCTAACCCATACTGTCATCTCCTTCTCTGCTGCTGCACATACTTCTCTGTGACATCATTCATTCTGCCGTTCTCTGTTGCACCTTCCTTCAGGAGTCTCAGATCTCCTCTTCTGCTTCCCTGTGTGCTGCTCATTTCTGCTCCTCTGTCTTGCCTCCTCTCTCCCATCTTTTTACCTGCAAAGTTCCCTGTGAAATCAAACCCTTTCTACAGCATCAAAAAACAGATGGGTTTGCAGAGAACTAGGTCTTGTATAAATGAGATGCCAGCAGCATCCCATCAGGTCCTGTGCCACATGCTATGCCCCCAGGGAGGGAAACAGGAGCCCAGAGAATCAGGCTGCAAAAGCACCCTTCTGTCAGACTGATGCTTTTTGGAGGATGAAGTTTACCTGATGTGAATCAAAATCAGGATCAAAGCACTTTTAGGACTTCATTGACAGCACGTAATTAGAAGGTGATCACTGGACAATATGTTCAGTATCGGTAATGTAGCACTTGCCATTTACAAAATCTTACTGAATCCCCACAAATTTCTAACACGGTTCTGTAATCCCACAACGATCATGCATGTGCTCTCACACGCATTTACCTGCAGGCTCCTCAGCCAACCTTGGGCTTTCCCCGCCTGACATCCCCCGATGCGCCTGCTGGGGAGGAAGCATTCCAGGGAGACCCCCAAAGTTGGGAGTCTCTGTGTGCTGCCTCCACACCGCCAGCCCAGCTGTGCAATTGTAGAATCATAGAATCGTAGAACAGTTTCAGCTGGAAGAGACCTTCAAGATCATCATGTGCAACCTTCTCCTAGCCCTATCAACACCACTGAACCATGTCCTTTAACACAACATCCACCCATCTCTTAAACACCTCCAGGGATGGCAACTCAACCACCTCCCTGGGCAGCCTGTTCCAATGCCTGACAACCCTCTCAGTAAAGAAATTCTTCCTAATATCCAACCTGAACCTCCCCTGGCACAACTTCAGGCCATTTCCCCTCGTACTGTTATTCGCCACTAGGGAGAACAGACCAACCCCCGCCTCTCTACAACCTCCCTTCAGGTAGTTGTAGAGAGCAATCAGGTCTCCCCTCAATCTCCTCTTGTCCAGGCTAAACAGCCCCAGATCCTCAGCTATTCCTCGTAGGACTTATGTTCCAAATCCATTATCAGCTTGGCAGCCACCTCTGTACCCTCTCCAGCACTTCAGTGTCCCTCTTGCAATGAGGAGCTCAAGTTGCCTCCTACAGCCTAATCCTTGTGTTATTTCATATTCATGCAGTGTAGTAATGAGTTAGGGCTGTCGGACATGGAGGGGACAGGAGCCACCTGCAGAGGGCCACCTTTGGGCACTGCAGGTCACTCCGTGCCACCCCCTACAACATGGCAAAAAGTCCTTCAGTGGTCACCACTGTTGTCTTGTCACCCAGAGCCTTAAAAAAAGCTTAGGAGAGATTTTTTCTTTTTTCTATGTGGAGTCTGTGGTGACCACTAAACGTTATTTTACATTGAAGTGTTCCAGAGCATTAAAGACCTGTGAAAAACTCTTTTTCTTGCCTTTTTTTCATCTCTGTTCAGCAATGGCGAGGATTAGTTGAAGGTGTAATTGGAGACACAGCAGGTAGCAGCACCTATAGATAAGGTTGCCTAATGTTTTCTCTTCAAACTCTGTCTTCAATTGTTCGGTCTGTCTATACATTAACCATTTAGCCTAACATTTTCCTTGCTGCGTGTCTGCCTCAGGCTATTTTTTTCTTTTTTTGTCTCTTTATGAGGAAAATTTCAAGAAAAAAATATTTCACTCCTCCTGAGACTGAGCATAGAGAAAAGAATTTGGCATTTTCCATGTTGAAAAATTTATTCCAGCTTTTTTTTTTTTTTGGTGAAGATTTCTAGAGCCTTTGTGGTTTTGTGCCATGAACCTCAAATTTGGTTTGGACCATGGTGCATTTTTTTTTTTTCTTTATAAGCACTGATGGAAACTAAGCCAAGTTTGGAGATCTGAAAAAAAATATGACTCCCCTTAAAGGATAAAGAGAAGAAAAATTAATTGCTAGGAAAAGGCAAGGAGAAGGTTGGAAGGGACTGAACAGTGGGAGAGGGGCAGGATGGAAGGAAGCAGGGTAGAAAAACAGAGGTGGTGAGATGGCTGTGGATGTGTGAACATGTTCAGGAGGAAAAGTGGGAAGGGCCTGGAGACAGAGGAAGGGAGAAGAAGCAAAAGGAGGGTAGAAAAGAGAGCTGGGCAGGGTGATGGGGAGCAAGGAGAGGCTCAGATAGGCAGGAGTGAAAGGGCCCACCATGTCAGCAACATGTTCCTCTACAACCTCTGGTCCCCCTAGCTGTCTGCTTCGCTTTCAGAAGATATCCACGAGTACTGATGGCATCATGTTCATCTAGCAGCATTTTGCCAAAGATAATATCTTTATAAATTGTTTTCTGTAATTCAGAAGGGTTACTCTATTCATTGAGAGGGCATTTTAGAAGTTCCCTCCTGATGGTGCAACAAGGACCTGTGCAACATTGATATTTCTGGGGTTTTGGGTTCAGGTTTTGAGGTTCTCACTCTTAGGGGTTTTAAAGTTTCCAGAAGACACAGCCACTTGCAAGTCCAGTGGGCAGAACATTACCAATTTAAATTTGCCAACTGAATTTGATCTGCTTCCCATTTACATAAACATCCATAGTGACCTCAGCGTGGGCCACTTTTATGTTAGTATGTCTGTGTATAGACCTAGCAGAAATACACAGATTGTGCATTTTAACAGGTTACACATGCCATATTCCTCGCTGTGGGTACATAGTATAATAAGTAGTAGATGCAGTGCCTTTTTCTGTAGATTTTTCTGCGGCTTAAAACAAGTAATACCCTGCTAGATTACGTTATCCACTGTCCTTGGTTTCTTTTTAAAGTCCAGCCTGTTATTTCTGCCTACTGTAATGTTTATTCCAGAAAAGTAAATGCAATTTGTAGTAAGAAGTTAGACATTTAGAGAACAGTTCCATATGTTTAAAGGTCAGATTATGTGGTCTGTTTGTATAAATTCTGCTGCAAAAGAGGTTCTTAATTAAAACCAGTAGCATTGCCTTTTTTATTTCATGTGAAACAGTTGTCCTTTCTACATTTTAGTAGATGATTATCTTGGATCTGAATTGCATTGAAGGGGAGAGTTTCTACTTCAGCCATCATTTTTTGGTTGTTACACACAAAAAATCTTTCGCAGCTGTACGTATTCCAACCTGTCCACCTCCACCCTCCTGCCCCCCAAAGTGTTGAACCTGTTTCCCCTTGTTTGCTTGATCCTCCTCAAAGAAATACGAGTAGTTCTTGGAAAGGAGAAGCAGGTTGGCAGTGGCTAGCCAGGAGGAGAAGCGGGCAGAGGAGAAGCTTACATTCGGGGTGGGACCTGTGTTACTGGAGATGGTGAGTATATTTGAGAACTAGAGTAAATAATAATTCTTGCCAGAATGGAGAGTTAAAACGCAGGATACAAGATATACTATGGTATTTGAAATGGAGAAGGAGGTTGCTTAAACTCAAAAGTAGCTTGACTTAACTATGGGGAGTCCCACAAACAGGCTTCTACTTAAATCTCCAGAAAAGTCCTATTTCTGGAGACTCACTAGTGACGTGCTTAGATTTTTCCATGATCTCCTAAGATTTATCAGCAGTGAATTTAACGTCATGTACGTTTTAAACTAGGAGCAGGTTTGGGGAAGGTAACGAGGTAGATGTGTACTCCAGTTTCATTTGTGAAGCCCA
Organism: Apaloderma vittatum; assembly: GCF_000703405.1. Classification (NCBI taxonomy): domain Eukaryota; kingdom Metazoa; phylum Chordata; class Aves; order Trogoniformes; family Trogonidae; genus Apaloderma; species Apaloderma vittatum. The sequence goes on from NW_009699761.1 coordinate 51,244, forward strand.
GCAAAAGGAGGATGAGGAAGTCCATTTCAACATATCCTGAATCCCTGCTCTTTTTGGAAGCTCTTAATTCCTTGTCTTCTATGCCAAGAATGCCTCTGATCCTTCATCTCTGTACTCTCACCAGGGCTGAGCTTTGATCTGGTTGCTTTTATTCCTCAAATTTGGATCCATCAGAAACACATGCATAAAACTTCTCATTTATTTTATCCCTGCCTTGGGTTTTATTGTGCCTTGGACCAAGCTGCTGGAAACTTTTTGGCATCTAAAATATCTCTAGACTGTTGCAGTGTGTAAGTTGCAGTCTGCTACTGCTTTGTCATGGCTTTGCAATATTTTATTTGATATTAAATACGTTCTGTCCTTATTGTTTCCCCTGTTTACTTTCAGTGATAGAGTATTTGTATATTGGATGCTCAGTGAGATATAAATCTCAGTAGTTGCCATAGTTTGTTTTTTGTGTAGATGAGGTCTCATGGCATTCCAATAGCTTAGAAAGAGAAAAGTTCTTTGCTGCAAAAAATGATGTTGTATGTTTATGTATACAACTCAATGACAGACATGCTTAAATATGTGCATATATTACATCCGTGCAATCACTCTTGCCTCTGTGTTTCTCCATGTAGCTATTCTTTCACAGGTTTATGGCAAATTATTTGACTGGTGAAATGATTTTAAATATTGCTTTTGATTGGATCATAGCAATTAATATTCTTTGGTAGATTAGTTACTCTGCGCATTCAGTGCCAGTTCCCATTCTCTGTGAACCATAGCTATGTTAGGTGCAGTTAACTGCTGTAGCCATATAGTCTCATAAAATCTCAATAAAATCTGAAAACTGTGGAGTATGGGTAATCTTGCTATAAATTGTAATAAAAATTACCCCGTAGACTCTATATTCTGGCCATTACATTCATGGATACTGCTGCTTTGTACATAAAATTTTATGAAATAAATCGACCAATTCTACTGCCCCTACCAGACACCAAGCTGTTTCGATTGAAATTCTGATAGGTGCGCTCAGAACATTTTCCAATGCATAAAGTACTTATCATGAACTTAAATAGGAAGAAAAAGGCTATGTATGTGCTTCATATAGTATGCACCAGCTTAGGAGGAGAAAATCATGAATACCATTATTCCCATGCATTTGTTGGGTCCTTAAAGCCAGGATTCGGCTTCCTAAAACATATCTTAAGTAAACTCAAGTATAACACTTAATCTCTGAGGGCATGGTTTCAAACAGGCCTCGTACATCTGCATCTGGAAGCGTTGCTTTCACTGTTAAAAACACATAGTGGTGTCTGTGACATTCTCCTTCAACGTTCTCCTGCTGTGGAAATCCATGCTGGACTCCTCAAAATAATCCCAAAACCTGCCAAGGAGGATGTTCAGTTGCTTCAGACATCAGGTGTGAGACTGCACTTGCACGGTTGTAAAAGCTAGTGTCCAAGAGTAACTGTGAAGGATAGAGATGAATTGGTCCCTTTACTTGGTGTTTGCTGCACCCAGATGCACTTTTTTGTTAGAGGTATTTAAAACAGTGGCAATTTGAGAAAGTGCAAAAGAAGGCAGGAGTTTCCTGCTTGCAGTATTTCAGGTACTACACTATATGCTCTGTACCAAATGTTAGTATTTAGGCACTATAGTATTTGTAACTCTTGGCAGATTATTTGGTTTAGTGGTGAATACTGTGTCCCCTTACGAATTATATCTCTCCCAGATTTTCCCACTAGCACCCTGAGACTGAAGATCTCTTTTTTCAGCGTCACTGATGGAGACCAAGGCACTCTTTGCACTAAATGAAAGGTGTCAAGCAGGGAA
>NW_009699761.1:53095-59085 GCF_000703405.1 Apaloderma vittatum
CAAGGGCGCACAGTGCTGCTGCTGTGGTCCCATCTTCTGGCACTTCCTGAGATTCCCCAGGCACTTTTGCTCCTTTCTTAGAAAACCAAGACATGACAGAGTTTTGTGGTAGAGGCTGCTCTCTTCCTTTTCCTGGCAAGCAGCTGGGAAGGTCAAGGGGGCACAAGATGCTTTCTCTTTCCGGGGCTGGTGCCCTGGCACCTGCTGGTAGGAGGGAGCGGAGCTCACACCACCAAATTCCCCATGGAGGTGGGTGGGCTCAGCACCCCTGAAGGCACCCATCTCCCTCCACTGGCTCTGTAGGAAGGTTGAGGTGGTTGTGTTTGCAGTGCAGGTGCCTGAGAAGACAGGTGGTTGGCCCCCAGTGTCACCCAGCTTCTGAGGTCCAGAGTTCTGAGAGAGGATGGGGACTGACGGAAACGTGCTGTTAGGCACTGTTGGGTCTTGGGGTCATTTTGAGTGGCAGATTAATATTATTATTAGTTTCAAACTACTTCTTTGGCAGTGTTTCTGACACTGACAGATTAATAGCATATTGTGCTAAAGCATGGGTGCTGTATAATTTTCTTAAAGATATTTTCCACTACAGTCCTCCTAAGAGTTTGTCAGCAAATGTTGCTTTGTTACTGTTCAGTGAGTGCTAGGTTAGACTCGATGATCTTAAAGGTCTTTTCCAACCTAAACAATTCTATGATTCAGTCCTTCATGCTCTGCAGACACACAGACATACACGTGTGTGACAGCAGTATTAATAGTAGTAAATGTTAATTTTGGGGGGTGAGGTAGTGTTTGGTTTTCCATTAAGTGCAAAGCAACCGTTGCTTACATCTCTTATTCTTTTACGTGCTGTAAGCTGGCATGCAGTGGAAGCAACTGGAGAAGAATTCTAAGAAAGACATTTGGAACATCATCTCCTGCAGAGAAAGCAGGGTGGGGGGTTTAATACGTGAAACAGAAGTAAGCGGACTCTGAATTTGGAAATCCTTTCAAAAAGCAGAAATACATTTTTAATTATTTCAAGGGAGCAACTAAGCATAATTCAGTTTTTATTATGTTGCGGCATATCAGCAGGCCTACACGTGTGGGTGTTTACAAAGTTATTAGCAGGGAACTTAATTTAATACAGAAAACTGGGGTTTAAGATGAAATGAGCTAGAGGCTTCAGTATTTCAGGATGCTGAAATTTTCTCTCTCTGAGTTCACAGCAGCAAGTATCATCTCATAATGAGTCATTTTGGCATTAGCTGTAAAGAAGCAAAACTCCTGATGGTTACTTAGTTTTCTCCTGCTTTTAAATATTTAATTCATCTTTAACCCAAGGGGCTCAGATTTGCCTTTAAATCAAAGATGGTGGGTAGATACAAAGTCACTTCTGGTGGGTCTTTGTGAACCTACTGATGGGATGGATTTTCATCCCTTTCACTCACAGGAAGTTTGACTGGATGAAAAAAAAGCAGGTTGTAGTAAGTGGCAATAGCAGTATGTTTGTGTATCACCCCTTTTCACCCTTGAGACTGCCCAGATTCAGGCACTCTCAAGGCATCCAGCTGCAGGAATTTTAAAGGCGCTTGGCCTTGCCTGACCAGGTCAGAGCAGTTGAGCTGCGTATCCCTAAATATTGGCTAGGAAGAAACTAAAATGATTTGGACATACTCAAATAGGGCCTGTATCAGGAACATCATCCTGGGTGATCATGCTCCTCTACTCAGCTTTGGTGAGGCCTCACCTCGAGTGCTGTGTCCAGTTTTGGGCCCCTCACTATAAGAGGGACATTGAGGTGCTGAAGAGGGTACAGAGGCAGCTGCCAAGCTGGTAGAGGGCTTAGAACATAAGTCTGATGGGGAAAGGCTGAGGGATCTGGGGCTGTTCAGCCTAGAGAAGAGGAGATTGAGGGGAGACCTCATCACTCTCTACAACTACCTGAAGGGGGAGGGTGTAGAGAGGCAGAGGTTGGTCTGTTCCTCCCTAGTGGAGAGTGACAGGCCGAGGGGAAATGGATTTAAATTGCGCCAGGGGAGGTTCAGGTTAGATATTAGGAAGAATTTCTATACTGAAAGGGTTGTCAGCCATTGGAACAGGCTGCCCAGGGAGGTGGTTGAGTCACCATCGCTGAAAGTGTTTAAGAGACGGATGGATGTTGCGTTGGGCGGCATCATTTAGCCAGTTGATAGGGCTGGGACAAAGACTGGACTCAATGATCTTCAAGGTCTCTTGCAGCTGAAACTATTCTATGATTCTGTGAATATGAGAGACAGAGGACACAGCTTACCCAGCAGAGGCTGGTAACACCAGCACTTGTGTGAGAAGCGAGGGGCTGGGTTCTTGTCGGCCTGGAGGGTTTTAAATTCCGCCACTTCTCAAGAGATGCCCCAATGCAGACATGAGCACAAGTTTAGAGTGGAGAAGGAGGGAAAAAAAGCCCTGACAGTGTGACCGTGTGCTCAGGTTATCCACCTGGGAAGGTGGAGGCTGTGTCCTGCCCCAAGGGGTTCGTCTGCCTGTAGCAGGCAGCAGGCCGGATCCTTCCCAGAGATTTTGGGTCCGTGACATGGCTAATCCTGTACCATGTCAGAAATGACACAGCTGTGTGCCAGAAAGCACAAGTTCAGGCAGTGCTCATTAGAAAGTTGCTGTGCAAGTTTAAATCTGTTCTGGTGTTGCAGAACAGGCAATTTGGTCCTGGAAAACAGAATCCATTGTTGTCTGGCCCCCACAGCCAGCATAAATTTTAAAGCCACAAAACCATTTAGTTCAGCAGCAATAGAAGTAGGCTTATATCTGATCCAGATTGGATTTTCTTCCTACTGGTGATTGACAGTTGGCAGGTACAATATTAACGATGGCAGACCAAGTTCTGGAGTATTTACAGGCTGGTTTCTGTCTTAATGTAAGATCTGTTTGCACCTCTTACCTTAAGTCCAGAGAGGGAATTTGCTCGTACCACCGGAGGGGAAAACCTTCTTTTTTGGTACAGTTTGGCAAAGGGGACATTGAGAAGCAATTTCATATATATATGCACATACATCAAGAGCAATTCTCTACGCTTTCTTTAGCAAAAAGGATCATTATGTCTTGAGGCTAACGAGGATGGAAACCCACATGGCTGCTTGCAGACATTCTTAAATAACTCCCCTGGCTTGCCAGTCTTTTCAGCGTGGAGTGCTAACAGCTCGCTTCTGTGGGTCCTGTGCGCTCACTCATTCAATAACACTTTTGTCCCACGAAAGCGCAGTCTCTGACTTGTTTTTTTTTCACTCGCCTTGCCTTAGCCTCATTCACACTTCACAAAACCACCAGATAGCTCCGTTGGGCAAATCTTGCCTTTCACGGGTAGCAAGGGTAAGAAACCCAGGTTGTTTTTTAAGGCGCAAGCCTTGTTAATTCAAGGCCTGCCTGTGATAGGGAGCACTTGATTCAGTGATCCAGTTGGATCCCTTCTGGACCCGTGCTGTTAAGTTCAAGGTTCGGAGTCAGAGCGAGGTGTAGCATGAAGGAAGGTTAAAATGCAGCAGTGGGCTTTGTGGGCTCTCCTCCACCTTGCTTGCCAGTTGCATTTCATTACTCAATTGTCCTCCACCTTTTTCATCTCATTTGCTAAACTCTCTCTTGCCTGCATCTCCTCATTCATTCCAGTTTGATGTTCGTTAGGCCAATAATTGCTCTTAATTCAGTGTTTATGAACTGCTGCTTATACTTATAAACCTTGGTGCCAACAGTTGTTCTTAGATGTCCAAGAGAAAATTAAAGCTGTTGACATAAGCAGGAGTCATGAACTCTGAATGTATAAAAACCCTGTACTGCAGCTTGCACGCTGCAGTGACTGGTGAGGAGGAGATATCTGTTAGGCTTTTGGCCAGTTGGTTGTTCACACGGCTTGTTTTGGAGGAGGAGAGTACCTTTAAAGGCTGTTTTTCCCCGCAGCAGCTGCAGCTGTGCCGATGAGAAAACAGGGCAGTTTACACCAGCTGGCAGCGGCACAGCTCAGCCTCCTGGTTACTCACCTTCACTCTTTGGTGCCTCAGCCACCCAAGTCTGCGAGCCGGGGTTGCAAATGGAGAGGGAGGCAAAAAAGGATGAATGGAGAGGGAGACAGAAAAGGATGAATATATGGGCTAACATCAGAAAATAAGGGAATATCTCCTAAATGATTTAATTGTCTTTAGTTGGCTCACTGCAAAAATATAGCAAAAATGTGCTTGAATTCCCCACATTTGAATTTGCCCATGGATGCATTTCCATTTCTCAACACCTTTTGTTCTCACCATGCTTATCTTAGAATTATAGAATCACAGAATGCTAGAGGTTGGAAGGAACCTCTAGAGATTATCTAGTCCAATTCCCCTGCCAGAGCAGGATCCCCTAGGGCAGCCACACAGAAACGCATCCAGGCGGGTTTTGAAAGTCTCCAGAGGAGACTTCACAACCTCTCTGGGCAGCCTGTGCCAGTGCTCTGTCACCCTCACAGTGAAAAAGTTTCTCCTCATGTTCAGGTGGAACTTCCTGTGTCCTAACCTAAACCCATTATTTCCTGTTCTATTACTGAGCACCACTGAAGAGAGACTGGCACCTTCCTCTTGACACCCACCCCTCAGATATTTATATACGTCAGTAAGGTCCCCTCTCAGCCATCTCCTTTCAAGGCTAAACAGCCCCAGTTCTCCCAGTCTCTCTTCATAGGAAAGATGTTCAAGTCCCTTGATCATCCTCGTAGCTCTCCATTGGACTCTCTCCAGTAGGTCCCTGTCTCTCTTGAATTGGGGAGCCCAAAACTGAACACAGTATTCCACAGTATTATGTGTTGCAGCACCTCGTGATGCTCTCAGATATTGGCATCCCATGGGGCAAACTGCCCAGTGGGCCAAATTATCCCTACGTGAAAAAGCACAACCCTCTTGGCAACTTCGTGGCTGTGTTAGGAGTGTACAGGGTAGGATTTACCTCACTGAGCAGAAACAGAAAGAAGATAATTGAGAGTTTTCATCCTAGCATGTTCTTCCAGTAATCTTAAAAAAACACCAAATATCACAGGTGTCTCAATAATGTCTGAAGAGCTGGAAATCTGCAATAATAATGAAATTACGTGTCTTGTAAGAAGCAAAAGTACCTAAGATTTTTCATATACGTTTGTACCCTCTCTTTTTATGTAGATGTATTGATGCTTAAGGGATCAAAATTGGTATATAATAACTGTGTTACAGACTAAATTATGTAACAACTTCGGTGATTTCAAGTTAGGCTGGAGTTTAAACATTAAGAAAATTTCTGAACTAACTTCTTCAAACTTTTACTGTCCTGCAAGGCAGATAAGCCACAGTTAATACAAAGTTAATACATAGTGGTTTTGTTACAGTTTTAAGTTTATTTACAAACATTAGCTTTCACAAAAGCATCAGGCATAGCAGCATTTAAATATTCAGCAGATACAAACATATAACCTCTTGAAACAGAATTTGTTTTAAGAAAACTGAAGAAGTAATGAAATAGTAACAGTGAAGTTGCACTTAAAGTTGCTTTTTAGAAGAAACATTAAGGAACAACGCAGAAGTAGAGCTTCTTTTCACCTATTTTTCTGAGGCTAAATCAGCTGATTTGATGGTTTAGATGCTCTTTAATGAAATACTAGATTATCCCTAATGCTCAGGTATGCATTGAATACCATCATGTTTAAGCTGTTACAGAACAGTCTGCAAAGACCCTCCTGCCAAGTCATGAGGTTCAGACTGGAGCCCCTTGCTTTCTGGATTTCCTCTCTTAGAGGAGTCTTGATGTGGCTGGATCCAGTCTTAGCCCCAGTCTTAGCCCCTGAAGTTTGGACCCTAGGTTGTGCCACAGAGTCAGTTTATTCCAGCTTGAGCTGGGACTCTCCCAAGAGGAAACCAGAACAAAAAAATCACTGGGCAATTATACCCTTACAATCCAAGTTCACCTCCCTTCATGTGAAAAGGGCGAACATAACCCCTCTTTAAAAAAGGGGCCAAGGACAACCCGGG
>NW_009699762.1:0-56562 GCF_000703405.1 Apaloderma vittatum
TCCTAATATCTAATCTAAACCTCCCCTGACGTAACTTGGAGCCATTCACCCTTGTCCTATCATTACTAATTTGAGAGAAGAGACCAACACCAGCCTCGCTACAACCTCCTTTTAGGTAGTTGTAGAGGGCAATAAGGTCTCCTCTCAGTCTCCTCTTCTCTAGACTAAACAAACCTAGTTCCCTCAGCCACTCTTCATAGGGCATGCTTTCCAGCCCTTTCATCAGCTTTGTTGCCCTTATCACAACAGATCTGATAATTCAAAAATAAGTCCATTTTACTTTTTCTCCAAAATCTTTCCATAATGATACCTTGGCATCCAGATCTGATAAGTAACACTTAAAGGAGAGACAGAAAAGTGTTAGTTTTAATTTTTTTAAAATACAATGTTGAGGAGAGAGTACATTTAGGCTACAGCTCCCATGCCGAACAGTACTATACCTGTACAGCATCTCATGCCTAGGGAGAGTTAAACAACACAGCTGTTGAGGAGAGAGTACATTTAGGCTACAGTTCCCATGCCGAACAGTACTATACCTGTACAACATCTCATGCCTAGGGAGAGTTAAACAACACAAGTAGGTCAGTATGTTTAATGAGAAATGGGAGCAGTAGAGCATTTGGATTCCATTCAACAAGTAGAGTCAAAACAACTTTAAGTTGTGCTCAGATAAAGAGGTTAAACACTCGTTACCTTCTGAAGAGCTGATAAAAGATATGGTTTTATTGCCTGTTTGCAGAGGATGGACAATCTTACACAGGTCAGGCAGACTTTATACTGTTGTGATTCTGTACAATTTGTACTTCCCTCTCATACCACTCCTCAAGCCCTTCCGCTGATGTTTCATATCTCTATCACCTGCTGTTAGCAGATTTCCAGAACAACAGCTACCTTTGAACGAGATGAAGCATCACACAGTGATAACACATTTGAGCTAAAGCAGTGCTTCCTCTGACAGAGAGGGCATTATTGAGAACCTAATGTGGGGGTTTTGGTATAAGACTTCAAAATATATCTAAAGATCAGTATGTCCATCAAGCTGTTACTTTAAATCACCTTCAGATCACTAGGATTTGAACTGCTTCTTTGACAGCGTGACAGGAAGGAGGTATGGATAGATTCATGAACTCGGAATGGGCAGGAAATAACCAGTGGTGAAATGAGGCCTCAGGGTTTGCTGCTTTGGTCAGTTAAAGAGGCAAACTGTGGGGGCAAAGCTTAATGAAGCAATTTTAGGGTTGCATCCGTTTAAGCTATTACTGAAAAAATCAGAGAAAGTTTCTAATCCTGTGGACATCAGAAAGTGTTGTACTCAACCTCTTTAGACTACTTTAGAGCTCCAACCAATACAGAGGATTTGCTTGGGCGTTACAAGCAGCCCATAACTCCACCCCCATTGTCCATCTGTGATGGATCTAGAATAAAAAGGGAACATGGATAAAAAAGTTAGGGGGAAATCATGCCCTTTACTGAATAGATAGGACAGAAGGGAGGCAGCATTTACCAGGGATCACCAGCATCCTGCCCTTAGGCAGCAGCTCCCTTACAGCCCCCCAGAGCTCACCTTGTGGGGTCCTCTCTCCCTCCTGCACACTGAGCACACCAGCCTCAGCATCTTGCATGTGCTTCATCAGACTCCTGTAGCTCCCAGCCACTGATTACTTAGATAATTATATACCATTACATTTAATTAATAATTTCCCTCAGAGAACACATGCATATGCACAGTCTTTCTCCTGAAGCCCTGTACAGGTCAATAGATTACTGGCCTGAACTATTTTGACTTTCAAAACTTGCCAGCTGCTGGGCTGTTCCTGGCAGGACAGGAGTAGGCTGCGTTTACCAGAATCTGTGTCAGCAGAGCCATTACTTAACCCTCTACCTCTCACACCCTTGGCTGGCTGCCTCTGAGGTTCCTCCCTTTGTCTGCCCTCCAACAACACGAAAAGAAGAAAATACCCAAAAGAAACTACCGAAAGTAAAATGAAAATGAAGAAACTACAACAAAGAAACAAGCAAGAAGGCTTTATTACCCTGAAGGGGCATTCATGAGAATGAATAGAATGACAGTGACAAAGGAAACACACTGAAAAAGGCTTTTGAGAGTAACCGACAGCTGGGGAGAGAGGAAGGGTCACAGCATGAGAAACACTTGAACTAGAAGTACCATTTCTCACTAAATACTGGTAACATGGGATTTGGGTTTAACTCTTTCCTTCTGCCCAGGGACCAAATTTAACCAAATCAAAGCTAGTACAAAGATGTCAAAGTCGTGATTCAGAAACACTGGTTTTGAAGTTCTTGACACAGGCACTGACTTCCTGCATGACCTTGGGCAAATCATTTAGTCTGTGCTGTACATCAGCTTCTAATCCATAAGGCAAAGACGATGCCTTACGGGCAAATTATGAGTTTATTAGTGACTACAAATAGCCATGATGGGAGGCAGAGAGGTGTTCAGGGAAATAGGGAGACCTATCCCCTGCAGGATCCTGATCCCTTGGGGATTCTGTCAGAGATCAAACCTCCCGCAAGGAACATGGTCATTGCATAACTACTTCTGTTTTCTAATGACATCTCAGCTTCTTATACTGAAATTTCATTTATTATTGAAATATGGTTAAATCAGAATGAGATGGACTGTGGATTCCTCCCTACACAAGAGTCCTCCAGCTGCTGGGGAGACAAAAAACCTGTCCAGCAATTCGGTCTTCACATTTCCAACTCCATGTTCATTTTTCATAACTGCCTCTTTCCTTTTCCATTCTCACTCCTGCTAGAAGAAATACAAGTATCCATAACATCCCAACTATAAAGGGTGATTAAACATTAACGTTTAAAGGCTCATAGGGAGGCAGATGCTATAACAAGCCATTTTCAGGTATCATCTCTTCAAATTGCACAGCACTGTTTCAAAAAAAGCATAGAGAACTGACCATCATTGCCCATGAGGGCCTCCACCTTGCCCAGCAGCCTCTGGACCCTCTAGAGAACTTCACAGTCGGTTCAGAACAGCTATGTCACCCCAGGCCTCACTCAAACCTGGAGCTCAGTCACGGCGGGCAGAGCTTTTCAAGGAGAGGCATGAAGTGTCCCTAAGGATACAGCTGATTTCTGACCCAAATGCAGCGCTGCCCTTCAGCCCCCAGCGCAGGAGCCAGCCCCTGCTCGCAGCACAGGCAGCACACCCTAGGTGAGCTGTCTCCTCTCCAGCACAGAGGAAGCTTTCCTTATATTTTTTATCAAAACTTCTGCAATATCTTTCTTTCACACTGTTCTGATGAATAACTTTCCCGACCTGCTCTCCAGTCAGGAACAGGCTTCACTAATTTGTAGCTACTGAGCTTTCAGATTTTTTTTTTCTAATTTTTTTGGCTGTACATACTGTATGATTACTCAGTGGGCATGTTTATAACCAGCACCGATGTTTTACTGAAAGAGTTATGATACATGAAGTCATAAATTGGAAAGAAACTGGTAACTAGCTGTTAATTAATAACTTTGCCCAATTGCATGTTTTTGACCTTCACCCCCTTGAGCTGGAACCCTAAAAATAATTGCGTTTCTTTTCTCTATTTTTGTTAGTTTTTAGAAAGCATCCAAACTTGTACTATTTTTAAAAGTAAAAAGAAAGTGAGCAAGAACACTGCAACCCTACAATCTACAACGCACACATTCTGTGCTGACAAAGCGTCCCATTTGGGAACAGAACCTGCTGCATGCTACAGGGTCATGACTAATTTAATGTCATTACTTCAATGATAGTGTTGACTGAGGCAAGTTATAGACATTACAGCCAAGTTATAACAAATATTTAAGTTAAAAGGGATGTCTAAGGACATTTCCAAGCACAAAAATACCTTTCAGATTTTGAAATCCCAGCCGTCACTGGATTTTAAATCACTAATCAGTCAATTGAAAGACAGGAAGAAAACCCACAGTAGCATTTCATGTTACCACTTTGGGAAATTGTTAACAAATCTGGCTAACACTGGGAATAATTTTGGAAGATAAAACTGGAAAGATGAGCACAGCATGTGAATGGCACTTGTTTTTTTCAAGATACCTTCCAATAACATATATTGTTTGTATTTCTGCTCAGCCTAGCAGACATCATCAGGAAGCACAGTAACAAAGTCTTCAATTTTCATATCCTCTTGAACAGTATATCTTAAATTCTTAAGCCAAGATTTTTGGAGCAGCTAATGGTTTCACTGCTCTCCTGAACGTATCTTAGAGTGACACAGGTAATAGGAGTTGAGTATCTGCTCTCTGAGAAGGAGCTTCCTCTAACTGGACTCTTGGAAAAACCTAAAAGTCTGTGGGTCATTTTGGAAAATACTGCAGGAGCACAGCATTGCCATGGAGCCCTGAATGTTGCATGTCTCTTTAGCTTCTTTTATTCAAAGAGTATTTAAAAAAAAAAAAAAATCAAAAATTTAAACAGAAACCCAGAGACTTTGGCTCAGCGCATTCCTACAGCATTCATCAGCAAGGAGGAAAGGAGTGCAAAAGCTGAAACCAGAGCCATGCAGAAGGTGTTGCAACAATAAGCACGCTCATTTCAATGCCCCAGGCTTGCCCTCACTCCCAAACAGCTCCTGTACACACCGGGGCAACTCTTTCACAAGTATAGTCAGAGGTGGTGCAAGGAACTTCCAGTCTGGGCTCCATGAAGAGGTGAGGAGGGAGGAAGAACAGAAACCAAAGGGGACTAAGGGACTCCCTGAGGAGCACAGCCACTGTGCTCGTGCTGACATCGCTGTCAGGAGCCTGGCACAGGGGAAGCTTCCTTGCCAGTGCTGGTACAGGACACCAACACATCCTGTCGCCATCACTGGGCAACAGCAGAGGTGCATATCCAGACCCTTCTGCCAGCACACTGTTACTCTCAAGAAGGGTTTTAACAGGAGAGCTGTAGTCAGTAACCCTCCTCTTCACTTCTTTCACAGTTATCCCACTCTGGCCAGTCACTATCCAAAACGGTCAGGGTTGTGCACTGCAACCTGCCATGCCAGGTTAAAACAAGATGCTTCCTCCTCCTGCTCCCATCCCCACCTGCAGACAGGTAAAACTACCCAAGCATGTGTCAGCAATAAATGGAGGTGATTAGGAGCTGCGTAACACAGGCAAGTGCAGAGTAACCCTTCAAAGACATGGGGACACCTCAGTGGCTTAAACAAGATGCTAAACACAGAGGTGATTTCTCCAGAAATAGACAACACATACCCAAAAAACCCCACCAGTTCTGCCCCTTACTGTTGTGTTTATACCATAGTTTGGATTTTAGGCTGAGATCGTATTCACAGGATAATGCATAAAGCCTCAGGCAAGCAATAGCAGCAGGAGAGTTTACGCTGTAGAAGGGAGGAAGAGCACCTGGGAGAAGTGAAGAAACAGCCACTTTTGTAAGCACGGGCACCCAAAATTGTTCTCTTAAGCTACGTCAGGTCTTGTGTACCGGGGTTACACACGTTTGATGAGAGACAGAGTAACAGAAAGTGAAATTCTCTTTTGCTCACAAGAGATACACAGAACTTCCTCATAACTATAACCAAGCAGTACTCAAACAAGTTTATCTTGCACGGACATTCATTACCTAGACCTGAAGGATTTTTTTACAGATCTATGGACTTAACAATTCTACAAATCAAAGAGATTTTAGTGGTCAGTCCCATTCATGCCCTTGCCCATAAGTTATCAGGCCTTCTAGTTAACTCACTGCCTTGAATCACAACTACAAAAATGTTTTGTCTTCCTTAAGTTCCTATCACCTGTTAACTGAAGCATATTAAGAGTACCTCTTTCTTATAACAATAATATGGCACAGACTCCAAACACCTCTTAAAGCAGGACTTTTTGTCAGAAAAAGTAAAACCATACTTACCCAGTAACAGCAGTTATTTCTGTTCATAGCTTCTGCCAGTTCAATGGGTACAGGCAAAGAGCAGAAGTAGCCCAAATTAATTAGCAAGTATTCCTTTGAAAGCCACATTGGTATAAATTGATTTGTCTCTTCATGGATGGCTTAGAAAAAATAAGGGTATTAAAGAAACTGCAGTTAACTTGACTCAAAAGATTCACAAAAGCTCAAGAAAAGTTAAACAAAACCTGACTGAATTATTGCATGCATCAGGAACCACAGCAACAGCACAAGAAAAGGCACTTATTTCCTAGAAGATACTTGCAGAAATAAGGAATAACCATACCTTTTGGTTTACAGTTCCTTTGTCACCATCTGCTCTCACAGCCAACAGAAAATCAACATACAAGCATCCTTCTTGGCCACAGCCCTAGGGAACAGCTACCATCACTACCTTCTGTCTCCATTCTGCCTCTCAAGGACAAGAAGCAAAAACAAAGCAACCTCTTTCCAAGCCTTTTATACTCCAGAAGAAACACCTTGGAGTCCGCTTAACTCTTCTTCACAGGTGATTCTCCCTTCTGCAGTGCATTCATGCAAATGCCCACAGCCTCTTCCAATTTCCTTAGCCCCATTGCTGCTTCCCTCTCCTGACGAAGCCCAGCCAATCTACTTGGCAGTGCTCACCCCACTTCTTTTAAAGCAGCAGCAAATTTTACTGGTTACTTAGCAAACGAGAATAACAATGGAATAGTGGGAAAGAGGGCCTGGAAATGCACAGTTCTCCATAAAAATCTCATGCCATTAAAGATGGTGCCATTTTGCCTGAGCTGGGGATGGGTCAGCCTTCATAAGCTGTATCATGTTGCTGGAGTCAGCAGAAACAAGCCCATTGACTCCAGAATCCAGCTCCAAGGGACTACAACCAGAAAATAGCCTGTTTCTTGACACATACTGTTATAATCTAAACACCACAAGCTCTCTACTGTAATTTTTGCCTTCTCCCACTATGGGGCTTTGAATTAATACTCAGAGTAATTAGTGTGGCTTGTGAGAGAGAAATCAGCTAACAGTGATGTCTACCCACAAACACATGTGCTCATGCATACACATTAAATGAATTGATAGGACTTAGCATCATAATGATAAATGCTGAGACAAAGCAGTTTTTCATAGCTTCCTTGAAAAATAAACAGAGCTCTCAGGCTCTGTGTTCAGTATCAGATCTAGAAAACAAAGGTATTTGTGACTAAAACTCATGTCCACTAACTGGAAAGCATTAATAGCCAGCCACACCTGAAAACTCAGCTGGAGAAAAAGACACATAAAAAATTACCCCCAGGTTCTGGTACACCTCTGGCAAGTATCAAAGGTCTCATGATTTTTACTATTTTTCTTAACACTGCCAAGTATCATGCAATTAAGATGATCTGGACTCTCATTAAAATAAAATTAAGTTCCTGGAGCTCAGAAGTTCTTCAAAGGAGGTGTCTTTTAAGAATCAAAATCAAGGCCAAGTGAAACCCAAGTGTGTAAAAACATATATGTTCAAATCATTCTCAGTCAGGGTATATAACCCTGCCAGACACAAACGCCTAAAATCATTATAAATAGTATTTTTTTTTTCCTAGGCCATAAGAATTGCCCAGTTGAAGAAAACTGCCCCAAGAAGCATAATACTGAGAGGTCAGAGGTGCTCACACGCTACTGGTTGGACATCGTAGGTGTGGGTAGAGCAATACTAGAGAAAATAACCAAGCCCACAATATACTGGAGCTGTGAGTCAGCCAGCGTGAAAGCTGATATTAATCAGTATATGCACAGAAGAACAAGCCCTAGCACAGGACAGCTAAATCCGCTCTTTAATCTCAGGTTTGATGCTACTAATTGCTCATGCTTGCCCTACTACTAAAAAGCTCTGATATTAACCAGAACAAACCATCATGTGCAAACATTTTCCAGTACTCCTTTCCACATAAGGTCCATTCACTTTTCTAAAACCTCAACCAGGCAGTTACCAGGAACAGGTCATCTGCCCACACTGCCTCTCTCTTCTTGGCAGTGTGACTCACCGGTGGTTTGAAAGCCAAAGTCTCTGTGGCCACTGCCAGTCATCTGCCAGCTGTGCCTTGCATGCCACACGGGCAGCTTGTCCACTGCACGTCCCTGTCCCTGCATCAGGTCCTCACTACCAAGCCCCTGGGACACCTCCCCTTGCACAGCCCAGCTGCTGAAACCCTGAAACTCGGGGAAGGTCTTGGGAATAGGAAAGCAGACACAGAGCAATGGCTGACAAAAAGCCAACGACATATTGATTTTGCTTCCAGTATGAGTTTCTTCAGCTTGGTTCAAACACTGACACAGTCATCAAAAGCACAGAAGTGGAAACTCCCTCTTGGGTCATCTTGTCCACTCCAGCAAGCTCAGAGAATGAGAGCACTGCCCATCTAATGGTTGTTGCATGGCTTTCTGATATTTATTTGTTTATATTGAATGCTTTTTTAAAAAAACAAACCAAAACAACTTTCAAAGAGAATCAATAAACCAACACTCAATGCCAGATTGGCACCGTTATTACTTTCTCCAGTCAGTAGTCCAGTCTTCTGTGAAAATCCAGTCCCCTGGGATTTTGTTTTCCAGGCTGCCTGCAGCTGCCTCTTAAGATTTCTTTCAAGTATCTCACTATTCTCGGTTGCATACTCATTTGCTTCACAATATTAATAATTTACCAGTGAAGCATGACTTCAATAGAAACCTTCCTAAACTAAAACTTTGTTATTTGGTGTGATGTGGCTTAACTGGTCAGCCTGGATGTCTTAGTCCAAGCTGGTCTGTGCAGGCAGGGTGGGCACCTCTGGGATTTCAGGACATGCAGAGGCTCTGGCAGAGAAGCTACAAGTTCTCCCCTTCTGCACTGCCAGATGTCAGGAAACTCACAGCTGATGCATAAACTTCCCATATTTTGCAGAGTCAACAGCGATATGCCTTGTTCTCTCTCCAGAAGGGGGCTGCAGATGAAAAGTGTTTTAGAGGGGCAGGCTGGATCCACCACCTAATTTACTCAGAGCAAAGACAGCCATCACTTCTTGGGGCAATCACAGCAAAGACACCCTACAGGAGTAGTGTCTGATAAGACAGATAAGACTGCTGGGCCCTGCTAGCACTGTCTTTATCATAAAACTCATAGCACCGTCCTTATGTTCCATGCCGCACTACACGTGTGTCCCTGAAGAGAAGTGAAGGAGAGATGCGGCAAGCAGGAGTCACAGAACCCAAAAGCAGCACAAAGTGAGGAAAGAAGAGCACCCCATTCAGCCTTGGTAGAATCGAAGCAGGATTTATAGAACCATAGAGTCACTGAATCATTTAAGTTGGAAAAGACCTTTTAGATCATCAGGTCCAACCGCTAACTTAGCAATGCCATGTCCGCCGCTAAATCATGTCGCTACAGGCCACATCTACATGTCTTTTAAATACCTCCAGGGATGGGGACCACTTGCCCAGGCAGTTAGACACTGCTCCCATGTCTAACAACCCTTTTGGCGAAGAAATTTTTCATTTTATCCAACCTAAACCTCGCCGGCAAAACTTGAGGCCATTTCCTCTTGTCCTATCACACAGAAGAGACTGACACCACCCCTCTCCTCACAACCTGCTTTCAGGTACCTGTGGAGAGCAACAACATCTTCCCTCAGACGCTTTTTCTCCAGGCTAAACAACTCCAGTTCCCTCAGCCACTCCTTATAAGACTTGTGCTCCAGACCATTCTTTGGATACACTCCAGCACCTCAATATCTTTGTTGTAGGGAAGGGCTGAAAACTAGCACAAGATTCGTGGTGCTGCCTCACCAGTGCCGAGTAGAGGGGCACAGTCCTTTCCCTGGTCCTGCTGGCCACACTATTTCCAAGAGAAGCCAGGATGCCATTGGCCTTCTTGGTCACCTGGGCACACTGCTGGCTCATGCTCATCCAGTTTGTCAGCCAACACCCTCAGGACTTTTCCCACCAGGTCATGCTTCCCTAAGCCTGTAGTGCTGCTTGCGGTTGTCGTGACCCAAGCACGGGACCCAGCACCTGGCCTTGTTGAACCTCATACAACCGGTCAACCCTGTTGATTCAGCCTGTCCAAGTCTCTCTGTGGAGCCTTCCTACCCTCAAGCAGACCAACACTCCCACCCGACTCACTGTTGGCTGCAGATTTACTGAGAGTGCGCTCGAAAATTATCGTTCGGCTTGCTCTGCTTTTCCTGGGGTTTAAGCATGTGTGCCACTGGGGACAGTGCACAGACCCATAGGGTGCAGTCAGCAGCAGCACCAGCTTGCACGACCTCACAGAGCAAGACAGTAGCACAGGAATCCAACCCCGGGGCACATCTCCCTTCCTCACACCTGTGGCTGGCAGGCATGCTGGCAGCAAAGTGCCTGTCTCCTGTCTGGAAGGGTCCACAGGGAAGCTGAGCAGGAGCAGGGATAATTTATCTCTCCCAGCCACAACTGGTGGATGCACGAAAAATCCATCACAGCTCCCAAATCCCTGTTTATCTTGGACAGCAGTGACCAAGGTTCAGAGTTTGTTTTCATTTCATTGCCCTGGAATGTTGAGAAGTCCCAGCGCAGGGACAAGCCACGTCAAAATGGGAGGGTGTTTTCCAAGCCTGTAACTTGGTCTCCTCTGGAACAATGACGTATTTGGTGAGGCAGCGCTGCCAAGCCTTTCCCTTGGCCAAGAGCAGATGGGAAGCAGCGTCTGCTGTCCAGCCCTGCCACCGGCTGTGGGCACCCACATCCCTCACTCACCGAGACCATTTCCCCACCCCCCCAGCCCGATGCAGGGAAACGGTGCCTCTTGTGCAATGGAAGACCAGCAGCACATGTTGTCCTGACCCTCAACACCATCCACAGGGACTGCCAGGTCGGCACTGCCACATCAGTCGAAGCTGAATTTTGAATGAGACTCCTCAGGGATCTCCAAGGCCCTACCCAGCCAGAGCTTGCTCGCTCAGGGAGAGCACTGGCTGCATTTTGTGCTGCAAGTGAGCTTCGATTGTGAGCAGCAGGTTGCCTGGCAAATCCCACACGGGCAATCCCAGGCTAAGGGAAACAGAGGTGTGGGACAATTATTTTCTCCATGTGTCTCAGTAATTAAAGGCACAATGCCCAGGGAGAGGCATTGTGTCGGTAAGCTAGGGCTTATAAAAAAAGATTTTATCGTCTTGACTCATGAGAAACTGGGTTCAAAATACCAATGTTTTTCAAGCTTCTCTCCAGAAGTAAATGAAGAAAGCATGTTAGTGGTCTCGTATACAGTCACAGGGATGAAAACTCATGCTTCTGAACACACTCACATTTTGAGAAAGCTTGGGATTTTGTGACTCACACTTCTACCTCTCGCTCCCTCACCTCGAGGTGAATAAACACCACTTGCAGTTGCTCTGTGAGACAATTTGTTTCCTTCACACGTTGTGGATAAAATCCACACACCGAGAGGCTGGGAAATGCAAGCTTAAGGACAGTGTCCTTGCTGTACTGCCTGCAACTTCACACCATTTCAGTAGATCCAAAGAAACAGTATTCTAAGCCAAACATTGCACTCATGATTACAGTGTATGTATTCATGGCAGGTTAATAAATAGTTTCTGACATTTTAATAAGTACTAAATCAGTGACAGAAGATAGTTATGAAGACCAGCATAACAACAACTTGTTTATAAGCATCTGTGTCAAGTTACCGAAATTACTTCATTGTGGTCTGGATCACTTTCATAAAGGAGATGAAATGGATGGAATTACATTAGTTTCCATTGCTGGCAGCAATAAGCAACACTACATACTCTAATATAAAATGCTATATTGTATTGTGGTAAAGGTGGCAAATTAAAAGAAAACAAAGGAAGATCTTCTTGGTCCAATACTGTCAATCCTGTTTCTTTTATATTTCTGAAGATATCTGCACTAAAATGAGATCTGATTTTTTTTAATATTTTTTTTGAGATCAGCCACTCACCCAGACAGATTTTGAGTCTTAGTTTATTTTGTAGTAGAGCTGTTTGAGCTGTGGTGCTTACTGCTGGAAGAGCAATACACTGAAAATTTTCCATCACCTCCAAAACTGAAGGCTTTACCTAAACATTGTGAACGGAAAATAAAAATCTGAGGAGATCATCTTGCACATTGTTGATTACCAGCACTTTCACCTAAAGAGAAATGAAACTTGGGTTAAGGTTTAATGGTTGCTATTGCCCTCATTTCCCCCCTTCCTCTTTTATGGTCTCCCTGCTCTGATGTGGATGGTGTGCATTATTCTGAGTTTGTCCTGGATTTGCCAAATATTACGGTCATGCCACAGATCTCCTTCTTACGTCTATTATATGTGCCAGCCCAAATCACTATACTGTAGCCTGATACATGGCTTTATGATCCGTTATGAGAAAATTTTGCACATTACGTCATTTTCCTTATCCTGGTCTTATTGATGGATTTCTTGCTGCATAATCATTAGGCAGATATACAAAGTAATAACACCGTGAAAAATATTGACAGGCTTTGGGTAAATTTTTGTTAATGGCCTAGAGACAAGTCACGTTGTGACCTGATTATCTAAATTGCCCAGTATTGCTTCTGTTTCCTAATTGAATGCCACTCACGTGAACAGGAGGTGTTCATAAACATGCTGTGAAGCACCACCACTGGTATAGGACAGTTACCCAAACGTGTATAAATAAGGAAATATCTTTACAAGAGGAGAAGACAGATGATCCTGCAGTTTATGAGGATCTTACTGGTATCTTCTACATGCTAACATAACTGTTCTCCTGCACGTATTCAGTTTATTTTTTATTAAACTGTGCCCTGCACACGGTTGCTGCATATGGAGGATGTAGCTGAGGGACAACGGGAGGTTCTTGTGCACCCACAGCCTTTCAAAATCCTTTGCAAAGGGGCCAAATTGCACAAAATCCTGAAGTAACTGGGAGAAACAGAATTGCAAGAGGAGTATACACCTACCACAGGACAGACAAGAAGAGCTTAAGGAAGAAAGGAACTGGCAAGGGACACTGGGACCAGGACACCAGGGGAGCCTCTGTATGGGGCAGCCAAGCAGGTCCAAGGCTGATGGGGTTTGTAAGATGCTGCTGCTAGAGATGTGCGTTGGGTAGATGTGTCCCCTTGCATTGCAAGTGGAGAGTCAGGCAGACAGGCACCCCAGCCTTCACCCCACGCTTGCCACGAAACCCATTAGGGACCACGCAAAGAGGAAAGCAGGAGGTTTTAGTTCTCCTCTTTGCCTCCAGCCCTCCGAGAGCTGGCCCTGTCACCAGGTGACACAGCTTTGCAGCCACCCTGCCTCTTCGGTCTGTCCTGTGCACATCATCACCATCCTGCTACTGCTGCCTTTCCCCACAGGCAGTGGGAGAGGAAAGCAGTGATCATCCCTCTGGCTCAGAGCACCTAAAGGGCTACAAAGGGAGAGGACATGGGTCTTCTTTCCCTCTCTCGCCCTCTCTCACCCCGTGGTCACACCATGCCAGCAGCTACAGGAGAAAAGCCCAAAGGGTCCAGGACCAAAGGTTGTGTCTGGGTCTCAGAGATGCTATCCAGATTCTGGCTGAGACCTTCTGTTTGTTTAGTTTATCAGATACTTTGGTCATCTTTGGTTTGCTTTGTTAATCTCTCTAACCTATATGTATATAACATTTTAACTTACATTATTCAGAGTCACAGGTCTGATCACGCCCTGGGTAATCTCTTCGTTATTTGTGCCTGACTGCGATAAATTATTTTCTTTTGTTGGTTGAAACCATAAATGCTATCCACCCAACTATTGCAAAGGGGAAACTACAGCTTTGCAAAAGGGAGTGTAACACAAACAAATCAACCAACCAATATGATCCTGTCTTTTATAACAGCACCTCTTACTCCTGAACTGGAACTGGAGGTCCCATTTAGGAGTCAATAGGGGATTTGGGCTCTGTTGTGATCCCCAGTATCCATTCTGGACTGGAAGTCTGTAGGGAGCCTGCTTTTCCTAAGTCCAAGCTCTTGGACTTAGGTGGTGTTTCCAGAGCCAGAGCTTAGGAACAGACTTGGGAGCTAAGCCTGTTTTGCAGAGGCACTGAAACCTGCAGGGCCAGTGACACAGATCTCTGAAAGCCTGTGCAAGTACTTGCCAGCAGTTCTCTCACCCTGTCGGGGTGCCAGGCTGAGGCAGAAGAAAAGTGGTGGAGTCATCTGGAAAACCCCCACCACCCTAGACCGCTAAAGCCCCAACTGAGGCATTTTGGTCACTCTCAGCTGTTGAGGTAAATATCTGCAACTCCATCAGAAAAATGATGTATCTGTAAGCTGAAAGACTTGGGGGGAAAGTGTAAACATGGCTCAGACAGCAGGGTTTGCATATTGCACTGAGGCTGCAGATTGCCAGCACGTGGGCAATTATTTGCCCTCTTACAGGAGCCGGCAGTGATGTTAGTCCCAAATGTAACAGGTTTTGAGGAGAAGGCTCACTGAAAGTAATAGGAGAGTACTGGCAGAGGCACCATGCCAAAGAGGCGTGTATGAGTTTGTGAAGGCTGGGTCCAATCACTCCCAAAGGCACAGTAACCGGGAATGTGGTTCTTTGAGGAGCCTATGGCCGATCGTCAGGTGGATTTTCCCTAATGAAGCACATTCTCTCCTCTCACCACCTTTCCCACAGTTGGCAGGTTTACCCCCATCATGCCTCCGACAAAACACAACTCTCCATTTTGCCTCTGAAATGCACCTGAGGAGTGTAAAAGTGGCTCGTCAGACAACTAGATACCATCACCTGTGAACAGCAGGAAGCAAAGAGGAAGGCTACAAGTTTTACAGGAGCTGTCATTAACTTAAACCTAGAGCCAGCATGTCAGATTGGCCGCACCAGGACAGTGCCAGAGTCTCCTTTGAGGGCAGCACAGGTTGGTTTCTCCCTCACTTGTCCTCCTCCAGGTCACTGACTCCAGGGGAGCCAGCACAGGGGCAGCCCAGCGCTGCATAGGTACACGGGTGTGCTGGCTGGTTTGGTGTAAATGCAGCCTGTGCAGGGCTCATAAGGGCATGGGAGGCCACGCTGAGGTGCCATCTCCTGCAACAACCCCTCACCCAAGCCTCAGGATCAGCCCATGAGCGGGACATACCTGCAGTCAGGCCTCTTGTACCCACTCTGCCCACACAGTGTTACTGGCAGCTCAAAAATATCCTGGGTGGAAGCAGCCCTTCTGCTCTAGTACTTTCTTGAACCATCAGGACAGGGGCTAATAAGGCATGAAGTGACAATGACAATATTTTGCTTTCCAGTGCTCACAATGTATCTCATTGTTTTCCACATGCAGCTCTGCTGGTTAAACCACAGAAGTCTTCACTGAGGTAGTTTCTAAATGCCTTCTCTTTTTCTGCTACCTGCTTCAAGAGCTCAGGAAGTGTTAGCTCATACACACCCAGATTACACAACAGCTGTGTTGTTTCAAAATCAATCAAAACAGTGAAATCAATCTGATGTGATTATAGGTGGAATATGGAAGATTAGATGATCTTGTGTCAAACAGCAGAGAGGTCTGTGTCAAACTGAAATCTTCACCATATTTTCATAACCTTCGCTGCAACGTTTGCTTTCCAAAATAACTTCCAGATCAGAGGGTAAAAACTCCAGTAAGGGCATACAGCAACTTAATCCTGATAACAGTGTTTTATTCTGAGGATGCCACAAGCTGCCTTAACCGAGCCAACTACAAGAGAGGTCAGTCAGAGTGAGGTAACAAATCCTTAGTAAAGATGTCTCTGGAGGAAAAGGATGTGTTTTCTCATCCTGAATCCTAATTCAAAGAAAAGGGAGGGAGGTTTTGAGGGTGAGTAGTTTCCTGATATGAGAGGGTAACTGCAGGCAGAAGGACCTCAGTACAGCTCTGGATGGGCTGAGCAGCTGAGGGACACCAGCCAAAATCATGCCTCTGAAGAGCAACAATATCCTATTCCACTAGGCATTCAGGATTTATTTCTCCCGTCTGTGTAACTCTACAGAAGCTCTGTTTTAAGCCCAGGTCCCCTTGCTTTCTGCCTCTATGTTGCTGAAGAATTGAACAGGAACCCAGACCTCTCTCAGTCAAGTGGACTTTTTTGGGAGAAATATCCAAGGCAGGAATCCTGGGAAAGGAGTAGTATCGCCGCCCATGCCCAGGGTAGCTGAAGGCAAAACTAGTATGGGAGTCCACATCACTCTGACAGATAAAAGGCCACATAGTTTAAGAACTACTGATACGTGCTCCAGGTGGGATGGCTCAGCTATGCTCTCCTGAAGAACCTGCAACAGCTGCTTCTTGGACACATGCATGGTTTTCCACCTTACTTCCACACAATAGTCAGCTGAAGGAGTGTGAGGGCTGAATGTAGTTCTGGTAACAAGAACAGCTGTAACCGGAGGTGGCTGTGGCTATAAATAAAGGCTAAGTCTTTTGTTTAATATATCGCTTGACATGGGGTGGAAACCTTGCTTTTCTCCCCTTTCACCCACCCTTTCCCAGGCTGAGCCCCCTGTGATCCATTTCAAACACATTCAG
Organism: Apaloderma vittatum; assembly: GCF_000703405.1. Lineage (NCBI taxonomy): Eukaryota > Metazoa > Chordata > Aves > Trogoniformes > Trogonidae > Apaloderma > Apaloderma vittatum. Next base: position 16,435 of record NW_009699762.1, read on the forward strand.
ATCCTGTGGATGGAGCTGTCAGCAAAGCCAAGAGAGTAATTTGTCTGGGGAAATGACTGGCACTTCAACAGCTTAAGGATGGTGTTCAATCACAGGTGTAGGTTGGCTATAAAGGCAGATTACTCCTGCCTACCTTGGCAGGCTGTATTACACAAAACAAGTTGGCGTTTTTCAGTTTGTAGAAAAGAAGGCTCTGAGAAGACCTTACTGTGGCCTTCCAGTATCTCAAGGGAGCTACAAGAAAGCTGGTGAGGGGCTTTTTACGATGTCAAGTAGTGATAGGACTAAAGGGAATGGATTGAAGCTAGAGATGGATTGGTTCAGATTGGATGTTAGGAAGAAGTTCTTCACTGTGAGGGTGGTGAGACACTGGCACAGGTTGCCCAGAGAGGTGATGGAAGCCCCCTCCCTGGAATTTTTTAAGGCCAGGCTGGATGGGGCTTTGAGCAGCCTCATCTAGTGGGGGATGTCCCTGTCCATGGCAGGGGGTGTTGGAACTAGATGATCTTTAAGGTCCCTTCCAACCCTGACAATTCTATAATTCTATGAAAATACGGAAACCTTTTCTGGTAGAAGTGAACACTTTTAAAGCTGGGTAGAAGCACAATCCCACATGCTTGCTCATATGAGCCCATACATGGTGTCACTTAGGTGATTGTTCCACGTTCATTACCTCACCTCCAAACAGAAGTGAGGATATATCAGTCTGTGCCTCTGATTCACAAGTTCACATCTAACCCAGTGGTTGTCTGAGACCACTTTTTTTTGCCAGCTTCCTAATAATACAGCTTACTGCTATTCCAGAAGAGATAGGAGACTAACACAAAGAGGCAACAAAAGAACCTTGGGAGGCTTCCAGGCTGCTTTAATCTCCTTATTTCCAGTACAGTTACTTTCAACGTCACTGATGCCAGAACACAGTCTTGCATCTCACAGGTACCTAGAAATAAATTAATTGCACCAGAAGACAAAGATGATTTTAAAAATAATTTCCACATCAGTTCAAGTGATAATACAGTCATGCAGGTGTTGTATAACTGATACTATATTCTTAGTAGCTTACTTTTTGGAAGCAACGTATAAACATTTCCAGCATACATACTTACAAGAAATATGCTTACAAAGCAAGATTACTTCCTATGAGAAAAAAAAATCCAACACTCTTCTCTTTAATTGGGCAAACAAAATACATTTCCTCTTCCCATACCACAGTAAAGGCTTACACATGCATGTCACGTACACACAAATAAACATTCACATGTGTAAGATCCACCACAGTCTAAAAAGGAAAGTGCCATAAAAGGACCCCGTAGTAATTGGGCAGCACATCATGATGCAAATGAGTATATCTCAGGAAAGCTGCAAGCCTTGTTGTCTTATTTTGCAACACTAACCACATGCAGACAGACACACAGCAGATTACTTTCATGTCAGCTCAGTTCTCCTTCCATAAAGGTTGGTGGTAAAGCCCTCCCTGACGTCCATCAAAGTCAGGGACTGATGAGGTGAAAGCTGAAGACAGTTTTGAAAAGCCAAGGAAACTGATCATTCGAAGAACTTAATTTCTCCCATCTTAAACAAGCACTTGTTTCCCTGGGAACTCATCAGAGCAGCTATGCTGAGAAAAAATTCTCCTTTCTTTTCCTTGCCATACCCTGTCCTCAGGACAAAAGGATTCTTCTGGCATGTAACTACTCATCTCTATTCCCAGTGTGGGCAACAAAAAGGTATATGTAGTTTTGGGGCATTGTTTGTCTCATCTCAAAGTGAATGTGTAAAATAGGTCAGATGAGTCACTCCCCAAAAATGTGTCTTTCTCCCTGCTGATGGCAGAAGAAGGCTACCACCACGAGCTCCCACACAGACCTTGGAAGTGGACCATGGCCTACCTCCATGGGCTGAGGGCAGAAAAGAAACACTGCCCACATGCTTTGCAGGAAATTTCCTGTTCGGTTCTAGATCCAGAGACCCAAGGACACAACCAAGTTGCACCACGCCACCACCAGCAAGCTGAACAAGAGCAGTTTTTGACTTTGCTGTACATCCTGCCAGTATCTTTCCATAGCCAACTCCAGGGTACTGTGGTGGGGAGAGGAAAGGTTTTCCTCCCTGGGACCCTGCTGCAGGAGCATCTAAACACGAGTTTAATACAGGGCAATGTGGACAGTGGTCTGGTCTCCTTTCCAATCCCTTTGGACATGTTAGTTCACAGTTATCTGAGAACACATCTGGTTTCTTGCTAAGAATTTTCTTCCTCTGCTGCACAATCACTTCAATAACTTAGTACATTCCATGTTAAAAACGATTTACGTCTCTCATGACCAATTTTTAGCGAATTGGGTTTGTGCCAGTAGTGTCATTTAACTTAAATACTTCTTCCTCTGTTATTTTTGCCCTCTCCCTGTTCTCAAAAATATATTTATAAAGAGCTGTGTCTCCAATTCCAGAAGCCAGCTTCTTTTCATGTTTTGGGTATTTTTTTTCCAAAGGAGGATGTGCTGTTCTTCTCACATGAGTAGCACCTATTCCCATTTAATTAATTAAGCCTTCTGGAGCATGGGTAGTCAAAGCTACATAAATCAAAGCATACCTGTAGAAATGCATCAATATTTCCCTGTCTCTATTCAGGAAAAGAAATCTCACCTCATAACCAACTTAATCACTGTCCTTTTTTTCCAGGTCAGTGGCACAATGGTGGTGAAGGCATCTTCTCAGTGATCAATAAATCTCGGACTTTTTCTTCCTTCAGCTCATCCCTTCACAAGAGAAGCTGCTGTGAAAGGGAAGTCGAACCTAGAGCAGTGTCACTGATGAACACTAATTGCAAAGCAGGGACAAAAAGAGACTTAAAAGGCCCAACAGGCTGGACACTGGAGGTGATGCCCAAAAAAGATGTGGCCACAGCTGAATAGGTCCTCTTCTTTCTGCTCTCTACGTGGACACTCTGGAGGTGGAGAGCTGGCAGCAAGCTCTCCAGCTACACCAGACACCCTTGCCAAGCACACAGGCAACCGTGCCTGGGAGACATGACCTCAGGCCACCTCCTCTCATGCCTTCCTACGAGTTTCCCCAGGAAAAAGTGTGAAGTTAGCATGTGTTGAGATAGATTAAATAAACGCTTAAAATAGAGCCTCAATTCCCCCTTATTTCCTTGCAAGCCAGTGTGACTTAGTCTGCAGCACCTTGTTTATTTTTCACATCAAGAGGCCTTTCTCTCCCGAGCAATGCATGAGGAAAACACAGGGCATGGGTCTGCCTTTCCAACGTGTCTTCTTCTCCAACCTCCACCAGAGCAGCACACCTCCTGGCCTCAGCCCTGTGCAGAAATGCTACTGGAGTACCAGAGATGAGTGTGCAGTTGTAAAGTCCAAAACCAGTTGCCCTCTTGTGACTGTCATTTAGCCTGAGAACAAACAGTACTTTTGGTTCATTGCCTAGATTCTCATAAGGAGAAAGGAAAAAGAGGATCTGAGAGGCTTTTCCAACTGCTTTCCCCAAAACAATCTCATTTTATTTCTCTCTATGGAAAGCATTTACTTGTTTTATGATGAGGAGGGCATTGGCCAATTCTTCTCAATACAACTTATGGTGATGTGAAAGGAAGTTGCTGGATTTTTTCTAAATGGAAAAAGAAATATGAAAAACAAAAATATTTTATTTCAGTTATAACTGCAGGAGTTTTGCAATGTCATTCATTTCCTTAAGTGATATCTAAATATTTTTTCTTGCTGTGTTCCAGCCAATATCCACTTGAGCATTCATATGAGGAAAATAAAATAGATGTGAATTACACAAAGCTAAAAAAACTCAAATCAACCACTATACAAGCTTAGTGGTGCATACAGGCAACCTCATACAAAAGTATCTAACATATGCTGTTACCTCCTGTGGAAAGTTAATGAAGTGGGGGAGAAGAACCACAATGGGATTATTCATAGAGTTGGGTACCTCATAGAGGTTAGATTAGCCCACATCATAGGCATCAGCAGTGTGATTTAATGGCATTGTTGTTCCACCGAAGAAAGACCCCTTGTGTCTAATCTTCAGATAGGTTAGCACTGCTCTGTGTACCTCAAAGGAATCATATCCAATAGGCAGTGCTAGTGATCCCAGCTCCCTCAACATTTTTGTAGTTTACCAGAAAAACAAATGCATTTACAGCAAGTTACTAACCTTGTTCCAGCCTACTCTGTTCCACCCCAGACCAGTTCTAATTCCATTCTTTAAGGCAGATAGAGCCTTAAAGGACAAGATGGCATTTGTTATACAGCCCAGCAGCCTGGACAACCACCTTCCAGAGGGAAAAGGGGCACGGAAGGTTTGCAATCAGATGCAGCATTGTGGAATAACTTACAACTCTCAATTCATAAAAAATTTACATATTTCATTCCCACCGGTGGTGAGGCACAGCTGGTGATTGCTCTCTGTGTGCTGGTGGTGTTTTGGTAGCTGAAATATGGGTGGTGGACAGGCCTTCCAGCAGCATCCACAGTAGATAAAAGCTTGTTATCATCACCTTGTGTACAGCCTTGGTCATTCAGCAAAGGCTTTTGGCAAGAGCTTTGAATTAAAGCATTTACGTTTTCCCCCTCAATAACATGGTCAAGAGGATGAATGAACCGGAGCCACAGAAGAAGGTATTTTTTTCTACCAGAAAGTATTATTTTATTCTACTTGAATCTTTTGCCTTCTAGGGCAGAGAAATGAGAATAGCCTTTTGGATATTTTTCTGGAGACAAGGAAATGAAGACGCAAAGGTCTATTTCCTTGCTGAAAGCATTGTGCTGAACTATTTCCTTGCCTCCAGCAGTAAGCTTCCCATGGTGCTGCAGATTCTACGGTGTAGGTCACTACTGACTGAGGACTGTAGTTTACTGATACAGTTAAACTACAGCTGATGTAGGAGCTGTTGTGGGGGTAAAGGCACTATAAAACAAGCCCTAGATACCTGTGTTCAGTGACCAAGCCACAGCTTTTGGTTCCTTTGCTGAATTGACATCATAGACTTCCAAGACATTTATGTCCTTAAAAAAAAATCTTTAAAAGTGCTAATGAAGTTTAGCTCACAGCTGCTGTATAAAGCAGGGCACTAGAGACTTTTGAAATGAATTATTAAAAAGAATGAAAGGAAATATTTTGTAAATATTTTGTTCTCTGTAGTTCATTTGTTGGACAGACCTCATTCCCAAGAATATGTTAGTCATTCAGTTCCTTCCACCACAGAGGTATCAAAGCAGCTTTTAGCCCTACAGTTGTTTGCAAACAGTTTTGTTCAACTGTTTTTAATTCATTAAAATTGTTTTGACATGCCAGCATTATTTTTGCTTTTGAAATCTCTGGCTGAGACATTCTGAAAAGAAAAATATGAATAATGGTCAATACATAAGAGCACACTAACTATGGAAATAAATGCTTGCAGCCACGCACAGATCCAGGCATTTGTATGAATCAAAGACAGCTTGCTGAACATGCAGGCAAGCAAAACGCAACCTGCCTGGAGCAACTACCTTTCCCTGTAAGCCTGGCCTCTTATGCATCCTTGTGCCATCCCAGTGTCAGACGAGCACCACAGTAGCTCATGGGGACACCGTGGCTGACTCCTTGCTGACTTTTCAGTGCTGTCTTGGCAGGTGCTTTGCTATCAAAATGCTTTCAGGACTAAAGATCACCACCTCATATTTATGCGAAGTGACATGGTCAAACAAGCATGCTGAGGGATGGGCAGAAAGCAAGCTTAAAAAACTTGCCTACCTAACAGTTTCTGAGCATTTTGCAGAGAGCTGGAATAGTTTGGTTTTGCCAGAGCCCAGTCAGTATCTACATCCAGTTGGTCACTAGTCACTCCATCCCTTGGCATCCTCCCGGCACATGAGTGGCCATGTTGTAGGGTGGTGGCACAAAGATTTTCTGCAGCGTGGAAGGGAGACAGCCCTGATTCACAAAGCTGCCATGTCTCCCCTCTCTGAAGTCAAGTGGTGGTGATCTGCTTGCTGAAGGTGGCCCTCTGGACAGACTATCATTGCTGAGAAATTCCTCGTAGGGACAGAATAGGATGCTCTTACAAATGGAGATGTCTTACACAATGGGGGGAAAAAAACAATCAAACAAAAAATGACAACAAACTACCCCCAAAAGAACATTCATATTGCATTTGGCCTCTTTTTCGATTAGTTTCCTATGGAGATGAGGCTTATGCAGCCATGAGCTATCTCTAGGCCTCTTCACACATCTGTTCCCCTGCATTCCCCTTCCTCCCCATCACCAAACACAGCCAAATTCCACCAACATCGAGCTTTCAAAGACAGCAATTCCCTAGAAATTTCTCAAGGAGGCAACTGGCACAAGCGAGAGAGTGGCATACTCCAGGTGCCTCCAGCCGAGGGAAGCAGCATGGAGCCATCCCTGCGCAGGAAGCAGATCTCCGGGATATTCCTGTCCAGTGCATGAGACACCAGTTGGTGTCTGCTCTGGCCCCAGCCTCATCACAGCAAACCACACAATGCAGAGCTGTAGGAAACTGGGTTTCACCTGCTTTGGAAGTAGGTTACAGAGAATTACATCATGACCTGGTTGCAAGCACTCTATAGGTACGTGCCTGTATGTCAGAGATGATCGGTGACGAGAGCTGCCAAGAGCACGCACCACCTGTGTTTCCACTGGAACAGAGGCTAGGTCTGCTTCATGGGCAGCAGGCTCTGTTTCCTACCCCTGATGATCAAATGCTCATAGAATCACAGAATCATAAATGTTGGAAAGGACATTTAAGATCAAGTCCAACCTACAGCTCTACACCACCCTAACACTAAACCATCTCCTGAAGTGCAACATCCAACTGTTTTTTAAACATGTCTAGAGATGGTGACTCCACCACCTCCTTTGGCAACCCATTCTAATGCTTCACCATCCTTTCAGTGAAAAAGTTTTTCCCAATATCCAATCTAAACTTACCCTGGTGCAACTTGAATCCGTTCCCTCTTGTCCTGTTGCTATTCACTAGGGAGAAGAGGCCAACACTCAACGCTCAGGTCAGAGGGATGCTGGGGTGCTTTTGAGAATGAAGACCACTGCCTTTATCTATGTTGTGTGGTGCCCGGCCATTTTAGCAAGAAAGGTCTTGGGAATGAGAGGAAGGAGGAGAAGTTCTTACCAAGAAGCAGCATAAAAAAAAGCCAGCAAGTGCCTAGTACTTAATAAACAGCCACTTCCAGTCTGCTGGTCTTCAGGCCCATCATAGAATCATAGAATGGCCTTAGCTGGAAGGGACCTTAGAGGTCATTTTAATCCAGCCTCCCTGCCACCAGGGACACCACCTGCTGATTAGATCAGACAGCACATGGGGACCAAACGGGAATCAAACCCACGACCTTAGCGTTGTTAGCGCTACGCTCAACTGGCTGAGCTAACCGGCCCCCTCAGATGTAAAGAGTCAGCTCCTATGTGAGTGAGGGCTCCTATGAACAGCCAGCCCTGCACAGAGGAAAACTACTTTGGAAAAGGTTTTGGAGAAGGCTCAGTGACTGTCATACGCAGTACAATGCTGCACTGAGCTGCCTGCAAGAAATCCTTAATTACTGGTTAAGATTTCCTCGAGGGTGCTTAGAGTAGCAGATGGAGGCATGTTGCAAAAATTTTTATGGATCTGAGTGACTCTGGCAGTGGGATACAGTTGCTGTGGAGTTGCATAGGGTTATAAACAAAAGCAGGAGAAGATATGTTCTGCGGGAGCTGTTTTGTTACTAGGGGTTTGAGGGCTACGACATGGTTACAGCTGAGCTTCTGCCTCCATGTCTGGGAACAGCAGTATCTAACAGGGAGGGTCAGAGGTATAACCAAAACAGTGGAAGGAGGGATCTAATCTGCCTTTGGATCAGTTTTCTTAGAAGAATATTAATTCTGAACAGGTCATTGCTACTGCCAGGATGCTGAGAGAGGCATAGGTGTCATCAGTCACAGAGGTGATATGACCAACTGTTGGAGCATACCTCAGACTAACACCATCCCACGTCATGTGTGGTAGCCATAGCAAAACAATCTGTCTTAATGCAAGAACCATACGATTTTTCTCTTCTCCTCCACATTCATCACTTAGAAAAATACAGTCTGGAAACTTGAGCCAGAGGTACTTGCGTAAGTCAGGCAAAAGAAGCTGCATCCAGTGTGGAACCTTAAAAAAAATCCCCCAAAAATGAAAATTTCCCTGAAAAAAAATAATGTCTATAGTAGGTCCACATCATTAATATGTGTTTTCAAACCTATGCTAACGTTTATGTGATGATAAAAGATGAAGTTTCCTGGGTATCTACCATTTAAAGCTAAGGGAATGCAGTTCCTTTGCAGCCAGATAGTTAATGAAAACTGAAGTATTAAGGGGATGGCAGAGAGGGCGAAACAAGACTCAGTAGGTGTCTCAAATAAGCGGTTTTTGTCAACTCAACATGAAGCTGAATGTTCTCTGTTTCAGCTGATGCATGCTTTCCACCGCTGTCTGAAAGTTTTCATTTTCCATTTTCAAAGGCTATAGATTTCCATTTCTTACCCTAGCAACTGTTTCAGTGGTTTATTATTTTTTCCAGTCCATTCTGATTTGCTCAGAAAGTATAGATAGGCCAGCTATAATAAACTGTCACAGGATGTGCAAAATGTTCACAAGAAATAAACTCTTGTTGCACCTACAAACAACAAAATCACAATGAAATGTTAAATAGAAACCAGTCTGCGATGTGCAATAGAGATCTGATTTCAAATCCAAACATCCTTTAAGCTTTCTGGTCACTGTTAAGAAGTACACCAGCTGGCCTCTTCTGTGGAAAAAAAATGTCACTCAGAGGTATGGCATTGTTTTGAGATAACCGAAGCTTTCAAAGGATGAGGTCTTGCTTTTCAAAACAAAGTTATGATGAACCAACAGCATAAATGTCTTCTTTTTTTAAATGGGTGCATGGGCTTTTTTTTTCAAAATTTCTTCATAATTATTTCCAAATTCCCCAAAAGAAACACTGGAAACACACTCATCAGCTCATTACACGTCCTCCTGAAGCAGCCCTGGGCAGCCAACTTCTCAGACACTCTCCTGGGAGTCACTCACTTCATTTGGCAGCAGAGCCCATCCTGGCCTGTCATTCAGATGTCCAGCGGACTTTTCATCATACAAATTATCTGCCGTTACCAAACAGATACAAAGGTTCAGCCAAATGTTAATAAAAGGCTTCATTAAAAAGCAAAACCACTCTGATCAAATGCTGCACCATTTCCAACTTTTCACCAACATTTATGCCAATGCAAAATGATTAGATGGTGTTTCACTTGTACAAAACATTTAAAAACAAAATTTCAAAATTGTTTTAACAGCTACACAGAAAAGCACCCCTGTGCTTTGGATGGTAAGAGAAATGAGGAAACATTACTAGTGGTTTTGATTTAAGAAGATTTAACCCCGTAAGACTCAGCCACCCAAAGGAAAGTGTGAGACTCATCCAAAACTAACAAACATCATGCTTTCCACTAGCAAAACCATACCACATTCAAGCCGAGAAGCACATAGGAAACTCAGCAAGTTCTGGTTAAAGGAAAATAAAAACCAAGTTGTCTGTTCTGCTGACCTATTTAAATTGCACCTTACAGGTAGGCTGATCCTCAATAGGCATTCCTCTGCCAGAAATCACCTCAGTGAATTCCAAGGTGTTGCAGCCAGGCAGTGGCAAAAGACAATGACTGTAGCATTACTAATGACAATCAGGCACATGTAAAATCCTCCTAGTTTCTGCTGCTTGCCATGCTTTGGTCGTAACTGTTCAGAGGGGCTTTGATGCTTCACTGAGCTTCAGGAGGCAGCACGATTTTGATGAACAGGTTGATATTTATAAAAGGAGAAGCAGTCAAGTTTAATGGTCCCCTTCTCTAGAACAATAAAAAAATTCCAGGAGCATCCAATAAATTCTCCATATACTTTCTAACAGACAAACAATTCTTGACACAAAACATTTTCAGCATAAGAGTTCAACATAGAAACAGCAGTGAAAGACTGGCAAATATTCTTGTGGAAGCTCATTCTTTCTCATATGTCTGCCAGAAAGCAAAATCAGCACAGTTCTCCCTGTCCTCTCCATCTATGAGGATTCTGAAAATCTTTTAGGAAGTTCATGATCATTGCTTAGGTTTGTTTAAAGTAAAGCTAATAAATTACTGGAGAGACATTGGTCAGTAGTTTTGTTCACATACCATGGAAGACTTGTTTTTCTTTTAAACTTAACTGTCTATTAAAAAAAAACAAACAACCCATGCGCCAGTTTTCTAGGGAACTACATGAACTTTAGTTTTAGAGTGATGACAGCCCAAAGAAAGGGCTAGTGGATTAACTTAACTTCTTGGCCCAGGGAAAACAGCCTCAGTGATATGGAGAGATAGGAAAAAAAAACAGCTTCTAAGTAAGAAATTTAATTGGGAATATCTGGGTTCGATTTCCAGCTTGGTTTATCCCATCACCCTGAGAAAGGCACTTAGTCCTTGTATCAATTACCAGCTGTAGGAGCTCCAAAGCAGCAAGTCCCAGTAGTAATCTAGCGTGGAGAAATTATGGTTGCGGAAGTCAGTTAACTCTCAGAAACAAAACCTCAAGTTCAAGAGAAGTTGGTGGAGGAGATCTGAAAGACAATACAAAACCAAGCTTGTTACAGTGTTGGCAAGTCCATAATAAAATCCTAGAGGAGATAAGATGTCTGTGTTTTTTTACCACAAGATAACTAACAAGGACAACTTGCTACACTCCAACCACGGCTAACCTCACAACCTTCTTCGATTCGTTGTACCTATGGTATTTGCAGTGAGTAAACCATATGTAAACTGCAAATAGCACATACCTAACAAGTTGCTGTGATGTGCATGCTCTTAAAATCAATTACATTAATATTTTAATTAACATAAGTCTTAACTGATGGTTTTAAAAGCTCCATTTCAAAAGGCTTAATTTTCCTAGGCGTAGATTGGCTTGCTTCTCCCATAAACGCAGACGTACAATATCAGAGCCAGTCTTTGAAATGAGAGATCTTCACTTCCACACACACGCTTTCTTGAAAAAGCAAAAACCAGGGGCTGAGCACAGTTGTTCGCAGCCACGGCTCCACAGTGTTTTTTCCATGCTCTTTAATAACATCTTACAGAGCTAAACAAGGTCCATCTGCCCAGGTTTGGAGTTAGAGTTGTCGTTCTCCTAATGAGTAACATCTCAAAGGGAACATGGTGTCAAAAGGTCATATACCACCATCTGCCCCTATGTAAGTGTCACAGATTGTGGAGTTTCCCTGTCGGGCCTTGAGAACAGCTGTGCCAGTAAGGTTTGGGGGTTTTTAATAAAAAAATAAGTAAAAGCCCATCATTGCTAGTTGTTTCATTTAATGGGTCGTATCATATCCTCTTATGCTTGAAACCTGAGGGACAGAGGCAGAGTCCAGAAGTGAGAAAAGCCACCCAGGCTCAGTTTGCATCCCCCATAGCCCTGCCTCTACTTCTGCCTCTCCTGCGGGACCACCTGGCTTTGTATCATCTGGCAGAGAAAGTATTCTGGAGCACGGAGGCCGTGAGAAAAAGAGGTTCATCACAACTTCATTTCAAGTGTTAAGAAACCTTTTGAAAGCCCACTGCGTTTTGCAGTGTGGGTGGAGGGGAAGCACTGTAAGCTGCAGTACCCAGGGTGCACTTTCCCTTCCCACAGCAGGTCCAGTGAAAGGACAGAAGTTTGGGGTGCCAAGAGCTTCCAGGTCCCCTCCTCTATAGAGGTTTCTTTGGAGAACTAGTCCCTAGACCTCAATGGGTGTATCAGGCTGAAAAGCTGAATGAAAAGGGGGGTGGAAGAAAGTTGCTATCATTCAGAGTTGCAGCCAAAACCTCAGCAACAGGAGTGCCATAAAAGCATTTGTAATTTCTAAAATCTTTCACAGTACTAGGATCTTGCAATTTTTGAGTCACAGGACCGGTAGCACAAGACTTGCAACTTGCATCACTCATCCTGACGCTGCTTCTGATGTGCAATGAGACACCGTGACAGCACCAAAGCACGAGAGCCCTGCAAGCAGCTTTTCCCTCCATGACCTGCATCTCACACAGCTCTCCAGCACTGTGCTCAGCTGCTCAGGCTGGGAAGCAACACAGGCTTGTCCTCTTGGAAAGACCCAAACAGATTTGGAAACAGTGTCCAGCTGAGAAGGAAGCTTTGCTGTGAGTAGAATAGCCGAGTTTGGGTCTGTTTGAGTCAGACTGGCTGCTACCATGAGAATCAAGTTCCCAACTATTTGCTAAAGCTTGCCTGGAGCATGTGCTGCTGTCTGTCCTGTCAGCTGCCCTGCCTTTACCTGAGTCATCCGGTACCTCCTCATCATCCTCTCTCCTCTTATCCCCATCAGGCAATCCTCACAGGCTTCTGGCCCTTGGCAAGGTAGGCCACAAGGGCAGAGGAGAAGGATGGCACTGACCCACAAGTACCTTGATGCATCCTCTTGCCATCAGCAACATGTGTCGCAGGGTTGTTAGGGTTGGAAGTGGTGACCTGGCCACACAGGGGATTTGGCAGAGGGTTTGTAGGCCCTACCAGGACACCTCTGGCCAGTCAGCACAGCTGTCACATGCTGAAAAAACAGAAGTGGTGCTGGAGGTGTTCCGCCGGCGTGGCTGGGGCTAGGCTGACCCAGTGCTGCTCTCGGCCATGACAAGCTGGAGGAGACATCACAGTTTTCCTAGAACTGACAGAGAGAGTGACCCACTATGAGGAGAAACCCTGCATCACCCCTGTGTTGGCACATCCTGTGAGGGTGAAACATTGGTTTTTCTCACTGCTCTAGTCATGCTAAGATGGAGAAAGTACTGCATTTACTGACTTCCCAGTTGGAAGAGTATAAACCATCTGTACTTTACCAGGATCTCTATTACATAAACTGGAAATTCTGCCTTGCTGCAGCTCCTAGCTGTAGAACAGCAGAAGCCACTTCTCCAATTAAGAGAAAAACAAAGTGGTTTATTAAGCACGGTTGTGGGAACGTAGTTTCAGTCTTCAGTGGGTTCATCTGCATATTTTTCCATTTCAGTTCAAGTAAGTTCACGCCCTTTGGGTTTCACATAAAGCCGTAGGGTCTGAGCGGCTCAAAATCACAAAATCAAAATGTCAAGTTGAAACGAAACCATAAAAGGTATTTGGATTTGCATGAAAACGGGCCCAGATTTGCTTCAGGAGTTCCTGAAGCCTGGTAAAGCTTTTGAAGAGTCTAATCTGAGTTTTGTGGTTTCAGTGCAGACTGAAACCAGTGCGAGAGAGCAGATGGGCTCCTTTCAGGAAGCCAAGGCAGAAAAGAATGATTAAGAAACTATGAGAACAAGAGCCACAGGGGGAAAAAGAAATTTAAATCTCCAAAACCAGATTTTCAAGTGCTGAACACTGCGTATTAGGAACTAAGAGGACACAGGTCACATTTAGGTACTACATGATAGCAAATCTTTCTGAGGATCCGGCCTTGAACGTGGATACAGCCATCTGGAGGAAAGTCAAGCCATAAGAGTCCCATATACTCTTCTCCCCATACACTGAACATCCTTGTTGTTGCATCACATAATACACATCCCAAGAAGCGCAAACCCTCCAAAACTATCATTTTCACGGTGAGCCTTGTCCCATTATGAGTACTTTCCTCCTCACAGTACTCCAGCCACACATGACGTAGAACAACAAAAGAAAAGAATAACCTACAGGATTTATGCTCTCCAGTTAACATCAATAAAACTGTCACAACATCAAATATTTTAAATTCTGGCTTTGCTCTATTTTTTTTAATTTCATGTGTTCTACATTTATTCTTATTGCATTTTTTTCATGACACAAAAATAAACACTCCAGAGTGACAAGTTAGTTTAGTGGCTCACCTGAAAAGATGCAAACACGAGAATAAATTTAGTTGAGAAATTAACTTCTCGTTCCATTAACAGTCTATACATCTCATTCAATTACACTCTTTACATTAACATCATTTACACTGACAGGATGCAGAGGAGGTGACTTCCTCATTAGGCATTCATTGATTATTTGAGATTTAGTCTCCTGGCTGAGCAACTGAGTGTCTTAAAAATAATATGAAGTCATGACCAACATAATGTTGTACAAAGTGGTATGAAAAAGGTAAGTAAAAACTGCAAAACATGCAAGTATTTTGCTTTGAGGTAATTTTACTTTCTAACCATGCAAAAAATGAGCTTCTAATCGGCAAATTAAACTTCAATCCCTTCTTCATGCTTTTTCTGAAAAAAAGGCTAATAGAGGAAAATATAAACTTAGCTGAAATGCTGAGGTTATTTTCCCTCCACCAACAGCATATTTAGTTTCACATCTGCTCAACAGTTCATCTTGCCCAAGAAAATGAAACAGCTTCCCATAGCATCAGCATTTGCTTGCATTCATGTGAACTTGGAGTGCTACTTGAATGCTATGTTATCCTCCCAGGAGTAGGCACCGAGAAGCTGCAATACTCCTCACTGACACTCTCATGCAGCATTGCTGCAGATCAGCCAGCAGCATTTCCAGCATCCACATATTTTATACCAACGGTCTGTGGAATAGGAGAAATTAGTGTTTTAGCACCCAAATTTTGTCTTGCACCAGCATTTCACACTCTCACAGGTTTCATTTTGTGCAGTGTATTAGGCTCACTGACCCTACTGAGCCATTTACTTTCCTCACCCTTTCAGCAGCATCGTTTGCAATTTAAATTACTTCCCATCAGTTTGGCCCATCCTCCTAGCCCAGGCTCTCGAACTAGACACATCTTCTATTCAGGAGTTCATCACAAGGGCTATCAGGTACTGCAGTCCTTCATCAGAGGCAATGATTAGTTCCTTGCACCCTCAAAAACTTTCTGCATCCTGCTAGGTCAGATCAGGCCCTGGCATTCAAAGGACACTTAGTCACACCATTTCCATTGAAATCAATGGGGGTTAAGTGCTTAAGCAGGCTTACAGGCTGGGCCAAACAGTTCCTGTGCCTCATGTGTTAGATATGGAGAAAAATACTCCATCCCACACTCCCACATTGCAAATATAA
The DNA here is from genome assembly GCF_000703405.1 of Apaloderma vittatum. NCBI lineage: Eukaryota > Metazoa > Chordata > Aves > Trogoniformes > Trogonidae > Apaloderma > Apaloderma vittatum. Next base: position 31,508 of record NW_009699762.1, read on the forward strand.
CTACTAGGTTTGTTGGGGAAATTGTAGTGGGGCTGCTTTGCCATTAGACAGTTCAGTCTCAATTTTGCCTGTACTCTGAGTTGGGGTAAAAATGTCTGAGAAGTTCCCATACTCTAGTTACAGCCAACCAAACTGCTGAGTGTCCTTCCTCTTTCCAAATAATGATGTTTCAATATGTTTTCATTTAATTATGTAGAAATAAACTATAGTAAAATATAGAATCTTAAGACGCAAACCAAAACTCAGGCCACAACAATTTACTACATCTAAATGGAACGAAAGAGTTTAATTTTCTCTCTTGGAGGGAAAGGTGGCAGGAGGTAGTTTGAAGTCCTATTTTTCAGACACCTTGGACCTTTGGGAAGAAATTTCAGAAAGAAATCCCATACAATTCAAATTTACACCTCCCATAAGCAGGATTGGAGTGTCCAGCCTGGCCCCAGGCAGTGACTGCAGAGCATGCAGGAGGGGAACACAGGCAGTTCTCCATTCCTTATTGCTGGCATCTCAAACAGCTCAGTGTCTTGCCAGGTTACTGACCCTTTTAGGGTCACCTTTGTTTTTTTCCCTCCCTCTCTCCCAAACGAAGCATCAGCTTCAAAGGACCAGCTGCTGTGGCAGCCAGACGAATAGGAATTTCATTTAAATAGCTTGTATGTGGACTTCAGCTTTCTCCTGAGAGAAGAAAAAAAACCAAGCTTCCCAAAACCAAGCACCTCTCCCTTGGCTCATGGACAGCTTGCAAGGCGACACAGGCACCGCTGCAAGCAACTCTCTCCCTGCAGATGTGTATGGTCCATGTTAGGGGTTACTGATGGATCAGGGCGGGAGGCAGGGCATGAGAAGGGTCTCAGAGCTGCAATCATAACTGAATTAAAGCTTCAGAAACTGGATGACCATTAAACATGTTGCCACAGAGTACTGGGTGGCTCATTCTGGCTGATTTCACAGAGTTTCTAGAAGCTGTTGTCATAAACACCACCATCCAGATCTCAGCTTTCCTGTAGGTCATCTTAGCAATGTTAAGTGAAAGAAGAGGTAGAAGGAAGATAAAATCTTTAAACCATATTAAAATAAACAACCAACCAACAAAAAAACAGCAGAGAAAGAATCCTTGCATTATCCATCCAACAACATCTAAAAGTGATAGCAAAAAAAAGGGGAAAATGAGAAATAAAAAAAATTATACAGGGAAAAGGAAGACACAGTAGACCAAAAGCACTACCCACAAGGTAGCTGATCCCTATGGCTTGGCTACACGCATGAAGCAGAAGCTTGCTTGCTGGTTGTAGGCAGGGAAACCCTACAGACAGCCCACTAGACTTACAGTACTTGCTCTGAAAATTGCCTCAGCCACTGCACTTTGTCCACAGCCTAAGGCAGAAGCAAAAACCAAACAAACAAAAAGCAAAACAGAAAAGCAGTGAAAATGTTATGCCTCAATGTTATGTAAAACAAGAAGGATAGCTGGAACCATTCTGAGAAGATTTGGGGTTTGTGCTGTGACCGCTTCATCTCTGTGGGTGTTTTTTGGTATTGATGCAGTGAGGAAAGCATACAGCTGCATTTCCCTTTTTAAAAATAAACATACAGCTCTAAGAAGAAATCACACAGTACACGAGGGAGCCAATTCTGCCTGATCTCATCTAGTTGCGCAGGCAGGAACTTCCCCAGAGGCGCCGTGTTGGTCCCCAGGAGAACCACAGACCATTGCACAGCTCCCGAGCAGATGCAGGGGGGCCCTGAAGCCCTCCCCACTTCATCTCTGCTCTCTGAAACTGGACAGGCACCAGCCTGGGAAGAGCACAAGACGAGTGCAAGCATATGGCAATGTCTCACCTGAAACCATTCCCAATCTCCAGCAATTTACGACTCGGGGACTTCCTGAGCCAGAAGTAGTTTCTGTGCATTTTAAAACTCCACAGAATGTTTTTGCTCCACAGCTAAACAGAGTGTTGTGCAAAGACCCACCTTTTTTTATTAATTTCAGATATGCCACTGGCAATACCTGGCTCTTCCCAGGCTTTGCAGGATGCAGGAATGGCATCCTCTCCCATTGGAAGAGTCCCAGAGAGCTGTGAAGATCAGCAAGGGCCAAGGGCCACTTTGTCTCTCCAGGAATGAGGCTGGCTGGAGGTCAACAAAGACAACACGCTGGGAGCACTTGATCCCACCCAGAGCTGGGGCATCACACCAAGGAATACCATGCAGGGCCGGGGAGGCTAGGCTCAAGCGAGAGTAGAATTCATGAGCCATGGTACCCAAGGAAATACAGCTCCTGCAGCAGGGTACCAACACTTCTTGGGAGCTCAGCACTCCAGCAGACATCTAAACACGGCACTGTTTTTTTCCCACAGCTCAGCACATCAGGCATCGTGCTCTTTGGAAAACTTGACTCAGAGTGTTACAAGCAATGTCAGCAGCTCAAACCCTGTTATTTGTCTGTAGGACAACAACGTCTAGAGGCCCCAGGCGTGGCATAGCATTGCTCCGTCCAGGCGCTGTGCAATCCTGCTGGCTGCAAGCATTAACTCCGGGAGAGCTGACCTGGCATTGGTAACCACCATCAGCTTCTCGGGATGCTCTTGAGCAGACATGGCTTCCCACCCACCACAAGCCATCTTGTTTCTCTTTTCTGATCAACCACATCACTGCAGAGAATATTCAGATTTGAAACCACAGTGCCAGACTCTAGCAGCTCTGTTGCTGTTGGGGAGACATCCCAAGGACATATCACTCAGCTTAATTTCACCTCGTGCACACCTAGCCCCATTGGCTTTGCATCACAGGCGAGCCAGTCGCAGGCAACAAGCATCTTTTTCTGTGGGTCATGTATGGGCTTCTAATCCCTCATCAGCCTTCAGGGAAGAAGCTGCCACTCCCTCCTTGAGTTCATGTTTTGCTTCAGATCGTCAGAAGTTTTTCCCGACATGCACTGTGAGGAGGCAGCATGGGGTTTCACCCCTCTTATTCTCAAAGACTCCAGAAAAGATCCGGGTGTGACTTTTCCCATGTGCTGACATTCAAAAGACTTAGTAAAGCAAAGCTCCTGCCAATAGAGAAACAACCAGAATTCAGCTGGCATCAGCTTTACCATAAAAGGGACTGGGAGCAGAATTGGGAGGCTGCTCAACCTTCTGGCCATCACACTGAGAGAAGAGGAAAGACTCACCCAGCAGGGAACAAACACCGATTAGTGACCCACACCAGATATTCTATGGTATCAGAAGCCTCACGCAGAAAGAAGCACTCTCTGCTAGCTGCAGAGGAGGACATTTCAAAATGGAAAGGAAGAAGTAGGGCTTTCTCAAGCAGGGGAGAGAGAGGAAGAAGAGAGGTCTGGCAGATGGGGAAGCAGTGTAGCACATCAAAATCTAGATTTACTTCTCCTTTTTTTTACCCAACCTTCCTTGTGACCTTAGGCAACTTGCCACAATCTTCTTTGTAGAAGTTTTGAGTGTTTTCCACATGTGCTGGAAGAGAGAGAGCTCAGCACCCAGGCAGACAGGCTGCACGCTCACCTGATCTCCATCGGCTGTGCTGGGGACAGAGGGACTTGGAGAGGAGCACCAGTCAGAGCAGAGCCATAGGCAGAGATATCTTTTATTTGTAATGCTTTGCAAAATGAGAAACATTCCAGCCTCTCAGAACATGTTGCCATTGAGAGAGCTGTAGTCAGCTCTGAAAAGACCTAGAATCTTTCTTTCAGAAATCAAACCATTCTTTGCCATCCTCCTAATCCTAAAGGAACAGATAAGAAAGGAGGCTGTTACCAGGCTGTTACTACAAGATGTTATAAGTCTACCTAACCCACCTGGCCCACAACAAAGTAGACCAGAAGACGAAAAGCCCTTGCTGAACCACAACGAACGGCGTAGCACGGTCCCTCTGATTCAGACCTGGTCTTACAGCCTTTTCAACAAAATTACAGGACATCTCCTTACCCTACCTGAATCATGGGTTTCCATGGAAAGGAGGAGCAGCTCTCACAGATACACAGTAAGGTGTACCTATACGCTTCTTTACGCGTACTCATAGTAACCTGTGAGCCAGAAACATATTCTTCAACAAGACATCTGAAGAAATGGGCCCAAAATTTAACTTTTGACAGAGAATGAGCAGTAGAATCATAGAACAGTTCTGGTTGGAAGAGACCTTCAAGATCATCAAGTCCAACCTTTGTCCTAACCCCATTAACACCACTAAACTATGTCCCTCAGCACATCTACCCATCTCTTAAACAGGTTAGGTCCTTGTTTCAAACAAGACAGGCCTCTAAGACAAGCCTTGGAGATTTTTTACCAAATATGAAGCTATTAGCTCAAGCTAACCAATAGAATCAGGAAGGTAATTTTAATAATTATTTGTTACACAAATACTGAAGTTTCAGAATATGCAGTTGAGATGCAGATGCATCTCTGAGTGCTACAGCACATGAGCAGAAATACCAAGTCTATATGAACTATACGTTTGCCTTGTGCACTTCCCAATCTCATTTGAGCAGGAGTGTGAGAATAAGCCTTAGCTATCAGATTGGAGATTTTGGGCTTGTTTGTTCTGGGGGCAGCAGGATTGCCCACTCAATCTTGCTGCAGCACAGGTTTGGATTCTGCTTTCGCATGGCAAACAGGAACAGCTCTGTGCTGATTCATGCTAAAAGCAACAGGGGATTTTTGGTATTATCACACCACCAGACGTCATCTTCCTGTGCCAGAAAGGGTGTTTGAGAAGGACCAACCTGATTACATCAGCGCATGTGTGTCGTGTGTGGTCTATCGCTCTTCCACACTCACTGTGGTTTCTGGGCACAGAGCAGCATTTTGCCTGCCACAAACTGTAAACCAAAATATAGGGTGGGAAACTAAAAAGGTGAGAGAGGATCGGTGCATGCATAGATGTAAGATTGCACAAAGAGCAAATGAGAAATGCCTGGACAGATCTTCACTCAGTTGAAATCAACATTTTTGGCTAAATCAGTACAAAAGAAGTAAATAGGAAAATAATCATTTCCTCTCCTTCAGAAATAGCAACAGTGTCAGGCACAGGAAGTACACGTGATTTCATATTTAGATTTTCAAAAAAATGTCAGATGAAATGACATCAAAGAAGAGATGGAAAAAGCCTGGGAAAATCTTTTTTTTTTAAGTTTTCCTTTGTTTTCCTTTGCATAATGGCAAAGTTTTGCCTTTTTTCTACATTTGCAGTTTCACTGAAACAATTTCAGTAGTACCCAAAATTTGGAGTGTACCACTACAAACTATTCAGCAACTGGGCAGGAAAATATTTGCATGGGTTAAAAACCACAGGTTCCTTCAAATTAAAGTCTGTTACGTCCTTAGAAAGAGTTCACCAAGAAGAAAAAAGTGACAGGGCCTAGTGCATAGCAATTACTTTCTTCAGAAAAAAAAAAAAAAACAACATAAAAATATTTGGTTTGAAAAGTAGTTTTTCCTTACATAATCCATCCTCTGTTGTCCTGCATGTAGTTCACTTATTACACTACTGGATGTGGTGGCATCTTTCAAAGGTCCTTCACTGCTTTAAAGCGGTCCTGTTGAATTTAATGGGCTTGGTGCAAGCAAAGGCAATATTTTTTGCTTCTATATTGCTTCTTTATTTGTCTTCAGTTTCCAATTCAGCTGGCTGGCTTCAATTCCTTTTCAATCCAACTTATTGTATTCCCGAGCATCGTTTTGACTCTACTTCTTTAAAGGCAGCTCATATGGACACAGGGACCCCTCTCTACTCCACTAATGGGATGAGGGAAGAAGCAGAGCCCTCTAGCTGGGAAGAATCTGGCCTTGTGGATGGCAGGTAATGAGTCAGAGGTGGACTCATTCCCAGCATTTCACACCAAACAGCAGCTGCTGAAAAGTTCCTATTTCACAGACTTGCTTCTCAGAGGTACTCCAAATCCCACCAGGTCTTAGTGCTAATACCGAGAAACTACATTTTGACACCAACAGGCACAATACAAACACCTCATGGATAGCTGGCATTGTGATATATGCTACCAGAAACCAGAGATAATCTGAATTCCTCCACTCAACTTTAGTGCAATAGCTAGCATGCACCAAGAACTCACCCTGACAACCAGCTGAGAGGATAGGTACAGAAATGGTAACACAGGTCAGGTCTTGCATGTAGAGATCTGACACTGCACAGGACGAAGCAGCATCCTGAAGTAAATATCCAGCAGCACCTTACTCCCTATATGGTCTTCTCCCTAGTGTATCAGATTAGGGATCAAACTGTGAAAAACAGGTTATACCCCAAACTGACCTCTACCCTGAAAACTAAAACCAAACTCTGCCCAGGTTCACTTTTTGAAGAGCAGAAGAGGAGATGGGTCAGGGCCCACGGCCTACAGTCTTCCATTCCTGGTCCTGGAGAGTTCTTCTCCCTACCAGGGTGGGGTGACATCTCTACCGACGTGCCCACCACTCCATGGAGTCTTTCTATTAAAGGATCCCTCTTTGCTGTTTTTGCTCCCTGACCAATGCTGAAGCACTATCAGCTTCTTTGCAGCCGTCAGACAGCAGAGGTATCACTACTCTTAAAACAGTGAGCACAACCTCTGTGCAAGATTACAACCACAGCGGTTCAACCTTGCTTAGCCGGAGCAAGGTCTGAGCAAAAGAAGCAGCCTTCCAGCAATAGCTCCAAGAATCAGAGTAACTCATCTCTATGATTACAAATGATATACCAGCTCTTTTCGAATCAGTGCAGACTCCTTCGGCTTTTAGGAAGCAGCCAAAATGTGTGTATGTCTCAACTGATTTCAAGGGAGCTTTTGCTGAGTAATTCTTCCTCAAATTAGTTTGCAGAAAGATGGCTCAACAAGACCTCCCACATCATGTAATAGCATTCATGATCCCCTTTGTCAAATAGCACTTTCGATTTTTTAGAGAGAGAAACTGAGATCACTCTCATTTTCCTAAGATACATTTATTGTAACTGTTTCCAACAGTGTAGGAAGCTAATGTCAGAAAGGCAGGCTGAGTGATTCAACTGAGTCAACCTTCTTGGTAGTCACTGTTTTCCCCTTTGCTCTTGTCATTTTCTCTTTTGGTGGCATTTATTAATTTTAAAAGTGTAGCATAATGCATATTTTAAAAGGTAAAATCCACACAGATTTGCATTTTTCTTTCCCTTTCTTCAAATCAAAGCCGCTTCCAGTAGATACTGGAGTTGGAGAAGCCTGCTGGATCTGGGGGAACAGAAGTAGCTTCAGGTGACCTGAACACCCTGAGATGAGTAGTGCAACCCACCCACATGAACAGTGCTTCTCTGGCTCATCAGAGGGAAACACGGGAGTAAGAATGAGACGAAGAGGCAGTGTAAACAGCAGTACTAAATAAATATTTTTGAACCAGCCTTCTTCAGGGTTTAATGCATAGCATTCGAAGCAGGTCAGCTGGTAAGACTCCACAGGGTCTGAGCCCTGTCTTTCTCATGTAGGAGTTCCACTGAGCACTTCAGTGCCTGTCAGTGCCCGTGCTGACACCTCAGGCTCAGCCTATTCCTCCTCCTCCCTGCACCCATCTGTGTGTCATGCCAGTCTCCTGCCCTCAAGCAGAGGCTCACCAGCAGCCAAGCACTGCAAATGGGACTGACTCAACAGATCTGCAGGACTTGCTTTGCACACCCACACGAGAAAACAAGGTTCATTCCATTGCCAGTCTCCTGTCTCTCGTTGTCCTCAGCATCCACCTCATCTCCACGGCACAAATAAGGAAACGCCTCTCGTGAGTCAGCAGCCATCACCTCCAGCTCTGGTGCAGCAGCACAAGCTGTGAGGCAGCATTTGTCACCTCTGATCAAGGCTGTAACTCCTGCTTGCTCCCCATGACATTCCTTGCCAGTGCTCTTTCTAAGAAGGGAAAAAAACCCACAGCTTCCCATGGAAGGAAGGAGGAAAGGAGAGGCCTCAGGGTGATTTGGTGGGTTGAAGCAGGGCCCAAACGGAGTCCCCAGCACCCCTGGTCCAGAGGCAGCTCCCATGCTGGGAAAAGATCCATTGGGTGATGGGGGACAGCACTCCCTCCTCCCACACCACGCAGGGAGTCAGAGCTTCCACAGAAATACCGGGCACACGTGGAGCTCACTTGGCAGCTGCTAAAGCAAATCAGAACAAAATGCAAATCAGAGTTGCCTGTGATGCTTTAGTTCCTGGGTTTGGTTCGGGTTTTTATTTCAGGTGGCAGATGCCTGGCTCCTCTCCCCTGCACACCTCCTTAGCGCCGCTGTCCTCACTGCACCCGGAGCTGCCGCTGCTGCTCCTCCACGTTTTTCTTCTCTCTCCAGTTACGCAATCAACAAAGCTCTTATTAGAGTGTGAAAACAGCTATCATCTGCCAAACTACCCGGATGTGTCAGATGCAATGATTAAATATTTTGCAAGACCCGATCCTATTTCTGTGTAACTCTGGTTTAGATGAGAGCAGTTTTCACTGCCTCCGGAGGTCAGCCAAACATTTATGGAAACAGTTCCTCAAGTCAGGGCAACATCCTCCAGCCCTGCTTTGACCAGTGGCTCTTGCAAATTTGCACAACCAGGCAGAGATGTGGTGTCCTTCAACAATCTCACAAACAGCTTTCCTGTCAAAACAGTGGAGGGATGAACTTCATTTCCCACTGGGGTTCCTCTTCTTTCTGTCCCCTTCTGCTGCCTGCGCCTCCCTCTCCGCCTCACTGAGAGTGTTTCAGCACAACCCTGGGCCTCACATGCATGTTAGCGCCACTGACAGGGCTGGCAAGGGGAATCAGTGTTTTAGGGTGTATCTGCATCTGGAGCAGCATGCTGAATTACATTCTCTCCACCCGCTCCACTCACAGTCGTGTTAGAGGATACATGTGTTTTGGGAGTAAAGTTCATCCCCAAGCCAGAAAATCATCAGGGCAGTGTTGAGCTATTTAGGATGACAGCAGTCTGCTTTGGCCAGCTCATCCTGTCCTCATATGCAATCAGGCATAAAGAGTTTTGATTTGAATTCAATTAGCAACAGGGCTATTTTTCTGCAGTGATAATGATTACCTTTCATCAAAGTGTGCTTCAGAAGTTTTGCATGCCAGGCAGCTGCTGAAAGGGAAACCCCTTGATATGTTCCTTAAGTAGAAGACAGACTCCCATCACAAAATCTTCTGAAAGTTAGAAAGGACTTCAGGAATCTCCACTCAAAGGTTAATTGCAGACATGCACAGAAACTACTGAATCCTGGTCAGTTATTTGCAGAGAAAATTGCAGTGCTTCCCCCTTCTTTCTCCCTGCTAAAATCTAACTGTGAAAGCTTCACTGAGAATACCATTCAGGAGGGGGAAAGTACTAGCTTCAGCTGTGGTAGTTGCTGAGTGCTTTAGAGTCAGAGAGGCTCAAAGATCAAGCCCAGAAGTGCTACATCTGAGAGTGAAAAACTACAGATTCCCTGCTCTCCAGCAACTGAATCACTGCTTTCATCACATACGAGATAAGCAACTCTCCGAGCTGCAAAATGTCTTGTTCATAGCTGAGACAATAAGTCACTCACAGGCAAGAGTTGAAATGGCTTTGGTTGGCATTCCCCATAGCCTTTTCACACAGTTCGTGGAAATCCAAACATAGAAGTCAGTGTTGCTCCTCCATCAGTGTCATTCTACAACTTAAAATACTTGAGACCTCAGGGTCTACTTTAACCACAACAGATACACAAAGATTTGTTGCTCTTTCCTTCCTCCACCATTTAGAAATACCATCTGTCACTTCCCCATTGCTGGAGATACAAGCAGACTCTTGTTTGCAGCCGGAAAGCTACTTGGGATTTATGTCTCTGCCAATCACCACAGCCTGCTCTAACTCTGGAGTCACTGATGGATAAGATTCCCACATCTTGCTGTGTCAGCTCAACAGCTTAGCATCCTGATGTGCCCATAAGCCTGCTTTCATCTTTAACATACTGCAGCTACAATGTGCTCATTCAGAGAGTTTAAAAAGGTAAACGGGGCTCCTTTCATCTCCAGTGGGTTACAGATAACAAGTGGTTTTGCTGGCAGATCGAGTCAGGGCTTCATCTTCTCTTCCTGCCCAGTAGCTCACCCTGTGCGCTTGTACTGAGGGCAAACCCTCAAACCACCAGAGCCAGCTGCTTGCTCTAGGCAAGAGGATTGTGCCTGGGAAATGCTCACGGGGATCCCACCACAACGCACCAGAGAAGGCTGTCACTCTTGCAGCTGCCTCCTTCTGGCACAGAAGCGGTAACCAGCCAACAGGCGATGGCAATACTTGCTCTTAGCATAGCTGGTTTAGAGTGAACTTGCCTTAAATTGCAGCCAAGAAAGCAATATTTAAAGGGGGAAAAAAAAGGTATTTAAAGGGGAAAAAAAAAAAGCCTTCTCTGAAAAGGCAACCAACTCATAATCCAACAGTTACAACTTAATTTTGAATCCAACAGTTATACAGTTACAACTTAATTTTGAAGTTATACACTATTTTGTGCAAGATTCAGATGGGAAGTTCACTTCTAATACGATAATAGCTTTGAGCAATGAAGTGGATATTTTATCGAAGCTAGACAAGGCATTAATAGATATCTAAGAGGAAGGGACTTCCGGCAAGCAGAATATCTCTTTTTCTACTGATGCAACAGAAATTGCATTTTTAAATACTGTCTAAAATTGACTAAATTGAACATTCTTTTTAGACCACAATCTTGAGGCAGACAGAGAATAGATGAGCCCTTGTTTCAGGCTCCAGCAGAGATTTGCATAACAATGTCCAGTGTGTTGCAGCTACCACTAAGTGTGTGTAAAAGGGCCTTCAGGTGGAAATGAATGGATATAAATCAGACATCAGCCATATAGAAATGTGAATGCGGATTAAGAAAAAAACCAGTGTGTGTGAAGAAGGGGCAAGGATGATCATCACATGATCTTAGGTTAATTTTAGACACCTGAGTTAGGTGTTTATAGCAGCCCTAGGTAGTCAGCAGAGTATCCAGAAGGTGACTCAGATCCCCAGAGCCCAAGTTTGGGCTGTGCTTCCCTGGGCAGGCTGCCTGCCTGCACCCTTGGCACAGCAGCCACCTCAGGTGCCTGCAGTTCTGCAGACTGAGAAGCTCCCACCCCTAGAAGAGCATCAAATCAAACCAAGGCTGCAGGGAACAACAGGAAAATATATATGACCCCTGCCCAAAGAGCTTGCCATAAAAGTGGACTAGTGCTTGCGGAAATAAAAGGCACATCGCTTACAGTATGTTACAGCAGAGGACTCTAAAGCAGAACCTGTAGCTGCCAAAACTCTGGTCTCTGCTCAGACCCTCTTCCTGGGGTGCCGCTGGGAGATGTCCTGCTCTGCACCTCCACCTACCCTTACTTTGCTGACTGAGGACCTCTCAAAACATGCAAGCAGCCCATATATTGAGTTGTTCTGAGCGCTGAGATCCCATCTCCTCAGCAGGCAGCAGTGCTACTCAATTCATAAGCAGCTCCTGACTGGTCTTGCCTCCCCTGTTAAAGCACAAGTACTCTGTGCATGCCACAAGCTGGAACACTTAAATGCAGGCAGCGTCAGAAGATCATCAGCTACTCTGAGCACAACATCTCTTCCAGAGAGGTGAGGATCTAGAGATGGAGCTCTACTCAGGTCAGCATTTGCTTCCTTCCAGCTTTAGAGTGGCCGCTTTTTGGAAGGAGGTGATGCTGAACTATACCCTCAGCCAGCCACCAGTCCCAGCTCCTCTCCAGGATGCACATGTACCTATCGCTGTTTAAGAAATAGATATCAGACTTTGAACTGCAGCCAGAAAACCATGCTGAAGAGACTTCTTTTCAGGAATAAACATTATCCTCTTTAGGCCGTGAGCTGGATCTAAGCCACTCAGTTACCAGGGAGAGGTTCATTATCAATGCCCAAATTGCCTACTGGCATGTGAAAGTTTCTTTTTTATCTCTGCTACATACACATATACACACAATCACGGCTTGTTTCCGCCACTCCTAGCAGCACCTGCAAGTGCAGTTCACATGCAGCCATCAGAAGTAATGCTCACAGCACCCACAAGCCAATCAGTGACCACCACCATCGAGTGTGGCATGCAAAGGTCAACTGGTCACCTCCTGAGCTGGACACAGCACCTACTGACAGCTGGCTGCTGGTGATTGTGTGTGGATCTGCAGGGTGAAAGAGAGGAACAGAAAAAGGATGCTTGATCTATCTCACCCAAAGACTAGGTGTTGTAAGGCAAGAATGGCTTTTCTGACATAGCAAAGCTGGCTAATGCATGGAGGGCACAGACCTGTCAGAGTTCCTTCCATGGTGATGGGAAGGAAACTGTAGTGGAACAATGTACTGATTTGCACCAAGTCGGCTTAATTCCAAGACAAGCTGTTTAAACAGTGAAAGCTTCCCAGGAGTACATGCCAGGGCCCCGGTGTCTATGAAAAAAAACCCCAACCCATTGGTGTTTCCCATGTCATTCAGGACCATGTTTCTGCTGCTGCTGTAAAATGAGGAGGACCATCAGCAGTCAGTGGAGAACTGTTTCATATCAGCTTGAAGAGCAGACTTGAGTTGCTACAGTGCTGTTTTTCTCACATGACTATTCTATATGATAAAAATTCTAATTATCCACATAGTAAATGCAATGGGAAGACTCTTCTGCTAATTATTTCTATACCTTCAGGAAAGAGAATGAAATCAATATGTAGCAAGAAAATGATAGTTAAATAACCTTGGCAACTTGTGCTGTAGGTAAATTAACAGCACAGAAGTGGATGGGAATGCCTTCACAAACCAAGGTGCCGGTGAAACTGGGCTTCAGATGTGTGTCACCCACCAAAGCTGCCTCTGCTTCCGTTAGCACAGCCTTGCAGCTCGCTGCAATGAGGTCCTACAAGCCCCTCCCTCATGGCTGCTCTGGGGAGCCTATTCAAATTGTATTGCGTTGAAGAGAAAAGTCTACACTAGCGATTACTTGCTTAAACTCTGCTGGAACAGCCAAAAGGGGGGAAAATTACCTTAGCAACCATTCAGTCGTACTGACGTAACATTGCTTGTTATTTCTCCCAGGGTAGTAAGTTTTGGATTTAGTCACATTTGTATAAAACCAGGGCTCACCATGCTGTAATTCTATGACCCTGCATTAGTAATACCTTCTCCTACATGCAAGGAAAGACCAGATCTAAAGATTTAAACCCAAAGGATTAGTCATTTTGGATCCTCTGATTTGCTGTGCCCACTTTCAGTGTCCATGAGAGGACCTGCATTTCCAAAAGCCACTGAAAGTTTGGTTAAATTTGGTCACTCACAACCTGAGCCAGCCTAAGAGTTACGCACATCTGAAAGCCTTAGTACGTTAACTTTTTTTGTCTGCTGTGGAGTTAGTTTCATTGATCTGAAAGCGAGATAACGATTTAGAAAACAAAACCACAACCACTTGTTAGCTGTATGTGTCTTCACATATGCTGTATTAATTCAAACGTGAATTAGATGGATTAGACATGGAAATGCAGCCGAAGTGCTTGGCACTGGCATTCCCTTCCAGACTCCTCACGTCAAGTCCTGTCCTGCCGCGTTCCCATGCCAAGCTGGCAAGAGCTTGGGCCCTGCCAGGAGATAAAGCAGGCTGCCGCGCGAGAAGGCGCATGCAGAAGGCATGCCTGGCGAGTACGCTCTCATGACTAACATTTCGTTTCTGCGATAACACGCTCGGCCACCTACACAACTAGCCCTCTGAATAAATACTTTGCCGCATGGGTTCCCATGAGCAGCAGACTGATGGGAGAGTAAGATAGGCTTTTGCTGTCGCTCTCACAGGGGTTTGGTAGGTCCGGACTCTCTCCCAGATCTCGCACACAGCTCTTGTAGCTCTGTTTTCTATCAGTCATTTTGGTCAGGTCCACTGCTGCACTACCAAAGTGCCAGACCACTGCTCTTTTTCCCAAAACGCCTGTGTCAGCACAAACTGCAGCAGGGCAGACAGGTACACAGCCATCAAGCCAGATGGGCTTTTCAAGCCCAGTGCTCAGCAGCCCCTATAAAATAAAGGCATCCCCCACCTCCTTTCCACCTTTTCCCTCCCTCCACAGTGTCCCAGACCAATGTATTTTGAAAGGCATATCTCATGGATCCATACTGTCATCACACGCCAGCAAAAGCCTTCACAGCCTCCAAATCTTCAAGAGCAGAAGTTTCCTGGCTTTCAAACGTAAGATCACAGGCTTGTTCACAAGAGTGAGTCTATATCAAAGCAAGTCTTCAGCATAATTGCATTAACTGGCACCAAACAGGCACATCCAGCAGTTGGCTTTTCTATCAGCATCAGTCATTGCTTCCTTTTTCTCCATATTATGCTCTTGGCACTGTGGGCAAAGTAACCTACTCATTGCTCCCAAGTCAGGAGCACAGTGGGATCGTTCCACAGCACATGATGGGCTATACCTAGGAATAGCCACATGAAAATCAGTGCATCCTATACCAGGGGTCACAGTTCTGCAGAACAGGAGTTGAACAATTCACCTCACCCTCACCAGACTTCAGGGCAAGAAAAAGTGGGGGAGCTCTACAGAGAGTGGGGACAGGGCAGGGACATCCAGGACCATGCCCGTGTAAAAGGACAGAATAATCCTGCTGTAACTGACATGGAAGGAACACATCCTCCAGAACACATTACGAGTTTGGGGAAAGTGGGATCCCAGCATGGGCTGGACAGGCAGGCATACAACCTAGGCAGGGAGCTACACCCAGAGGGGCCAGCCCCAAAAAGTAGATGGACAAGAGCAGCTTTTAAGTTGGGTTTTCCAGTATCTATCATTGCCAAGCAATGAGAGGTTAGTCCGGCGTGGAGAAAATCAGAGGGACACACACACCCCTTTAAGCATCCCAGTCACCAACACTCAGCGAGCTTGGGCTCTGTGCAGGGACTGGGGTCGACCACCATAGAAATCACAGCAGCTTTATTTCTCAGGGCTCTTTAAACTAGGATCACCTCACCTCTTTTTTTGTTTGTATGAGGAACCTCCTTCCCCAGATATCTTTAATTAAGAGGGTTGCGTGTTGTTTTTCTTTTACTGTGCGGTAGCTTTTATCTGACAGGTATATGTAAAAAGTGTGCCTGAGGAAAATCATATTCATGGGAACAAACTTAGCAAAGCCACTTTAACCCGGCTGCTTTTTTAAGAAGCACCCCAGGGCAATCCCTTGAAGATATTTATGCTCCTCTGGTGAGTTAGAGGCTTCTGAAAACTCCCACTAGTCCCGCTTACCTTTCTTCCCCCGGGTACAAGCAGTGGGAAGCACTACTGTCCCTCTGCTCTCAGTCTACATCATTTACGAGGAGCTACTTTAAAGCAAGATGATGAGCTCCACCCCACAAACTGCTGAGGGCCTCAGCCCCTTAGAGCACCCAGGGAGTGCTCCAGCAGCTCAGGGGCTTCAAGTGTGATTGTGAAACTCATACAAATCTAAATATGTGCATAAAACACTGCTGACGAGATGCCTCATGGCTACATCACATAGGCCAGATAGACAGTACAAACATGGTGGATTTTTCTTCCAGAGAAGTTGTCAGTCTGGGGTTGTGATAAGTGACACACCTTGTGCTGACAAAGCAAGGCACAACTGGTACCAGAGTCCTAGTAAACCTACAAGGGGAGGGGAGGTTAGGTTAGAGCTGGAAATCAGAGAAGTACAGGGTATTTTTGCAATATTTTGTCATTCTCTATAGATAACATCAATCTGCAATATGATTTCTAGATTTGATTTAAGTTTCTGTTAAAAATCTATACAAGCTACCTTAAAAGCTTGATCCAGATCCTCTTGAAGTCCACGTCAAAAGGGTTTTCTGGAGGAATTAGCCTCTTCCCAAACAGACTGGGACCTCAGCCCCATGCTTTTATGGAGGAGAGATCCACAGCAGAAGGAGGAGGAAATACAATCACAGTGAATATTACAATCCTGTTGCCAATTTCACCAGCTTTAAGCATTCAGAAATTAGGGGGCAACCCCTCCTCTGTCCCCCATATGGACCTTTCCTATACCAGTAGAAAAAAAGTCCTCACAAGGCTAGCTTGTAAATTCAGGACTTTAAGAAGAAGAAAAAAAAAAATAGAGTAAAACCAAAAAGACAAACATCTGGGAGGTTTCCCTTCAGATGCCTGAGCGAGGGGAGATTTCCAGCCACAATTCCAAATGTTTCCGGGGGCCAAGGTAGCTTCCTTTTGACCCGCGCAACAAAGCAGGTGGCTGGGAATTCAGCAAAGGCTCCTTGACAGCTGAAACCCTGGGCTGTAGGGTGCAAGGGAACAAAGATGAGTGAAACCAGCCTCTATAAACCATGACCCAGTTTGCAGAAGCTGGCACAGCTGTGTGGAACTCACTGGTGTGTTTTCACCATCTGTGGACAGGGTGTCCCACGGTGAGAGGAAGGGAGAGGGAACCCATTGTACATCTTTCCTCAGCAGTGGAGTTAAAAATTGCCAAAAGGTGGGGAGAGCTAGGTAATTTAAATTCAGCATGCATTGCGCAGCAGTCATAGCACAACCCTCTACATGGCCCTGCCAGTGGAGAGGGAGCCGTGGTGCGAGGGCTTCACCAGCACTGCTGCCATCAGGTTTTATTGCCTGCACTGCACCCAGACAGCAACAGCCCTCAGGAAAAACAGTCTCGAAGCCCTTCCAAAAATGCATGTAAGGCCTTGCTGCTGGGGAGACTACAGCTGGCCCCAGCCGAAAGAGGCACGCTCATTCCTCTGCCCTGCTGCCTGCACCCCGGGCAGCACCTGGGTTGGCGCTCCCCACTCTTGGGGCACAATCCTGCTCCACGCGTGCCCCACTGGGATGCTCTGCGCTGCGCTGCTGCCTGATTACAGCACTGGGAGCATGGTGGTGGGGCAGTGCTGGGGCACAGGCTAGTCTCCTCAAGCCGAGCATGCTGCAGGAGGGGAAAGCTCACCCTCAGAATCCTGGTCCCACGGCCATTGCTGTGGGGCAAGGACAAGACCCTGAGCCAGGCCGACTTTTGCTTTGATCCCTTACACGTGTGCCTTGCAATCACTTCACTTATCCACCATTTCTTGTATGAAACAATCTCCAATTTCTACATCTCTGCTGAAAATGATGGACAGGAATATGACAGGTTGCTTCCAGACAACTCCCTCCAGTTATTTTCTGGCATTTTTTATCCTTTTCCTGGCCAGTCACTTCACCATGACACTTTTTCTGCTCCCTTTCTGGTTGCGGCACAGTAAGAGAAAGGGAGAGGCAGAGCTGGGTTTCACTGCTGACAGAGATGTTTCAGACCCTCCCTAACTGCTGTGGCCTGTGGAGATGTGTGTACTCTCAGTGCCTGGGGATTCCCTCAGCACATGGGGATTCCCTCAGCATGCAGCTGCCCTTGCTATCTCTGCAGCACCAGCAAAAACAGACAAATCCCCAGGCAGAGGTTATTTGTGGGAGAGTGAAGAGAGGAGCATGGGGGTGTTAAAACAAAAACCATTGAGCACTCACACAATTTTCTCAGGCCTCATTTACACTGCAAACATGATCGGCCAAGGCCAGTCTCTTTTGACTGTTGTTAAGCCAGGAAACAAGAAGGGCCAGGTCTGGAAGCCAAGTACAGCTTGCTGCCCTGCAGACAGCCTTTCTCCTTGCAGACCAGAAGATTGGGACCCATCCACACTGCCCTAGGGGACAGCCCCCATGGACACACTGGGTGAGTGGGGGCTGTGCTCACCAGGGCACCACAGAGGCAGCAAGTCAGGATGGCTGCCCGGTATACATGCTCCCGAGCCCACCTTGGCCTTGCTCTAGTGGCTGGTGCAGGTGAAGTCGTTGTCGCTGTGCAGCTCTGAGGCTGTGGTCTCACCTTTGGGATGATACACACATATCTCTTGCACTAACAGGCAGAGCAAATACTGTCCTATATAGCTTCCTGCATTGCTAACACCAAAGCTAACCTCCTGGCAATGCAAGCAGACTTCACGAGAGGCCTGGGCCATCTGCTGGTGCCACTCTATTGCCACTTCTTTGATAAGAATTGGGCAGGGAGTCTGCAGAAGTTTCCAAACTAGGACACCAAATTACAAGTATGTGCTTATTGGCCAAGATGGGGGTTTTGACTCAGAAGACGGAACTGAAGAGTTGGGTTATTGTCATTGTTATTTATTTATTATTATTATTAACAATAATAGTTTAATTTTTATTATTATAACAATAACAAAATTACCTGTGTCCAGAAGGATTCAGGAGCTCCAGGATTCCGCATATAATAAAAGGTTGTTCCTGTCCCAAAGAGCTGCCCAGCTCACCCCAGACCACAAACTAGCTGCCTGAGGTACTACAGATAAAATCACAGCTGAATGTTCTACCACTAACCTGGACTGTCAGGAATGAGTGTCACTGGGCTAAATTTCCTAAAACAGGCACTGGGGCCCTGCTTTGGACATGCTTTTACTTGGGAACTGAGAGACAGTGGTCTAAATCACACAGTCAGACATCTTACTCTGTGACACACCTCCAGCCCAGTGTTACATGTTTAAACGTCAGTCTACTCTGGGATTTCATATAGAAGGGCAAATGCCGGATGGGAAAGAGGTGAAGAAGTGCAGCAGAGAGGTAAATAAAGGGATAGGCCTTAAGAGTCTCAGAGCTGCCCTGGTATAAAAGAATCAACTTTCAAGCTAATAAAAATAATGTTACAGGCTCTGATAAGAAAAACCTTACAGGCTCTGATAAGGATACAATGAAAAAAAGCCTTCTACAATATAACATTAGTGAACCACAACCCCATCCTGCCCAGAAATACCCTTTCTAGGTGCCTCTTCCTTTTGTTTCTTCAGCAGCACAAGCACTGGAAAGAGCTACTCTGGCTTTCCTCACCATCTAGAAAACCTGAGCAGCGCAGCCAGGAAAGGACTCGATGGGCTCCACCCTATTGAATATGGAGCAATTCAATCCAAAGCAACTAAAGCATGCAAATAATTGCATTGACTTCAAATGAAATTATTCCTACATTTAAGTGCTCAGCTGAATCAGGGCCAGGGTGCTCAACACTCTGGAGTATCAAGTCTTAAATGGTTTGGAAGGCTTTAAGTGAGAGGGAATGGTTTGGGAAATAGGGGGGAGGAAAGTAGGCGGAAAAGATGTTACCCACTGAATAATAGGTCAATTATTTATAAAGTTTGTGATGGTTATGAATAGAGAGAAGAATAATGGTGGAAGGTCTGAATCTGTTTGTACATTTGTGTTAATCATGACTTACTATCTCCTATTCACACTGACCCAGAAACAGGACTGGCTATACAGTTTGGAAATGGAATTACAAAATACATGCCTATGCACACAACTTACCTGCTTTCTCTTCCTCTTACCATCACAACACAAAAATGTGTTTGGCCAGCCTACTGTTCTTGAAGGGAAGGGATGACTTCCATGTCACACAAATGGTTGAAATTCTGCACATCCCAAGCTGAAGAAGGTGGATACTGGTTTTAGATGGAGCTTCAAGTCCATGAAGCCAGCTAAGCATAAACATCTACCCATGGGGGAACACCTGTAATGCAGAGGGATAGCTCAATACCTGATGCCAGGCATGGAGCTATTTTAGTGGATAGGTCATGTTCACAACAGCAGGTACTGGGACAGCTCCCCCAAAGCCACTGGTTTAGCAGGAGGGATCAACATAAAACCCCATGGAAATGACCTACTAAGTGGGGCCATGGCTGAGTGTAACACAGGCATTCAGCTCCAGCGACCCAGGGAGTCTTGTGGATGAAGTTAAGGAAAATGTGAAATGAGAACGGAAAAGTGTAAGCTCAGCTTCATCCTGAAAGACAAGAGCGTCCTTTGCCATTTTACACTCCTGAAAAGTCTCATTCCAAGGACCTGGACATACCAATGAGTTCATTCCCAACCTTTCCCAGCACATTGCTGGCTTCCTTCTGCCCTAACAGACATACTTTGCACTTCTCATGTCTGATCTCAGTTTATTCTAAAAACAACAGATGAAAGCCAGCAAGCATTAAAGTAAACAGGGGTTTTGCTCTCAACCACAATTGGAGCAGAATTTGACCCAGAATTAAGAAGGACACTTTCTACTGGGTATCCAGCAGGTTTCTGATGCTGTTCCAGTAGCTCCAGGAGGCACACCTGCTCTTGGATCTGCATGGCAATTTCTGTGGTTTGGCCACTAAGGATGGTTTAATATTATTTTTAAATGTTACCATTAAAAACAATGAGCTTTTTTTCTCTTTTCCCTCCACTTCACTTGTTTTGCTAAAAGCTTAGTCAGAACTGAATAACCATACAGATGACAAAGCCATAGAGAAAATATTCTAGGGTTGTGCACAGAAAATACCTACCACTGTTGTTCATAATACTTCACGCTGCCTCAGCCTCTCAGCTAAGGTTCCTTTACCCCACTACTCACCTGTCTGCCTCTTGGGACTGACCCCCAGCAAGTGTGGTGTATTCCCAGGGTACCTCAGTAACCTTTACTCTGTGTTTCTGCCTTGCTTCTCTCCCACTTATCATATGAACTGAATGGCAAGTGATACCACGCTGATCAACCCCATGAGCTTTGCAATCCACCCATCACTATCCCATCTTGCACAGGGAGGCTGAAGCACAGCCACTGACTTACCCCACATCACAGAATCAGGCTGGGTAGAAGGTCAAGTGCTTCCCATCACTAATCTTCCAGATATATCTTGTGCTTTGACCACTGCATAAATAAAATCAGATGGCATTTGCTATAAATGACCAAATCAGAAGTGAAAACATTTACAAAGACACATGAAACTGCCTTGAGTGCTACTGAGCAGCTGTTATAGCACTTTTCCACAAGTGTTGCCAGTGGTGCAGAGGACAATTCCAGAGTTCAATGGGGGAGCACACAAGTCATGGTGAAACAATCTTGTATGATGTGCCTGCTACAGGAGTGTCTGGTCGGGTACCTGGGTGAAAAGGAGAGTCTGTAAGTTACTTAATATGATTTTAAGAGTTTTGATTAATAACAAAAGTGTGTAGTGTAAATATATGTGAAATGATGCTCAGATAGGTACCAGGAACAGTTTCTACGTGTAATAGGGGTGGCAGAAAAAACCAAACCCACAGGTTTAAATCAGAGTAGAAGCCACAGGAAGGAGTACTTCACTCCAAGGGAAATGAAATGCACCTTTCAGTAAAACCTACCCCCAGCAGGAACGCAGCACCTGGGGAATTTGCAGGCCCTGCCTGCCACCAGGATATGGAGAGTAATAATAGTCGAGCAGGTCATTCCTGCCCGGGAGCCAGCAGCAGGGCTGAAATTGGACCCCAGAATTTGCGTCATCACCAAACAATTAGTAACTGCTTCAGGTAACTTGGGCCACCAGCCAGCACTTTTGAAAACATCTGTGGCCGGATAAGGGCTGTCATATTCCTGATGTCAACACCGAGGCTTTGTAGTGAACTCTGCATGGTCACGTAAGAGCAGCCAGGCTGGCTGAGACAAAAGGCCTCCCAAGGGAAGGAGCTGCTCAGGTTAATTAATAGTGGGACGGATTTGGGTCCATGCAGGAGATGCTGGGCCAACTCGCTTTCCTCCAGCATGTGAAGGTCAAGTTCCAGTGGGGATTTCCACAGTTAAAGGCTTATAAAGACAGCTAACCACATTTTCAGATGAAATGCCCACAGCTTGCTAATGCTCACATTGGCCAGCAGAAATTATAACACAGGAGATGGTCCTTTAGGCAGCTTAATTTTTAGCACTTCACTAATCAAACTTCTTGAAGTGGGAAGAGCAATAACGTAGAAAAATTGGGGCCATTATGGAAAATGCTCTAGCATTTTCCATAATGAGGCATTTTCATGATTCACCCTAGATCCAAAGGGAAATATTCCTATTACATGTTGCAAGTTGGTTGATCCAAATAACATCTCTGAGACGTAGTGTCTCTCTGGTTAAAGTTATTCATTTCTCCATTATCAAGCAGATGTGCCAATAACCAGAAAGGGTTGTTGCTCTCTCAAAGAAACCTGCAGACCCTGGCTTTAGCCCTACCAAAGAAGCAAACATTTTTAAATCATGTACCTAGGCAACTTTTTGACCAATTTAAAAAACAAAGAAGAAAAATATGCTCTTACTACCATTTCCACTAGATCTCCTTTTGGATAGACTTCAATAGACCAAATCAGAATTCACTGTCTCCATAGGGAGAGAGGTAGGGGATACAGTCAGAGGATTTTAGACTTTTGGTGTGGGGGGCGAGTTACCACACCAGATGTAGAGTCATCGCTGTGCATCAAGGACAGAGGAGACACGTGGGCAGGTGAGGTAGGCTAAGGACTGCAGCTCTAAGCAGGCTGGATGCAGCAGAATTTACAAACCAGAGCTTTTCAGATACTGCTTTTTTTTCTCTCTGCAACAAAACCTCAAAACTTTCAGTCGTTCATCCTTTCAGAAAAGGAGGCTGAGGGGAAAGCTATCACTCTGCACAACTACCTGAAAGGAGGTTGTGGTGAGCTGGGGGTTGGTCTCCCATGTAACAAGTGACAGGACAAGAGAAACTGGGCTCAAGTTGCACCAGAGGAGGTTTAGATTGGACATTAGGGAAAATTTCTTCACAAAAGGGTTTGTTAGGCACTGGAACAAGCTGCCCAGGTAAGTGGTGGAGCCATCATGCCTGAAAGTATTTAAAAGACAAGGTGCTTAAGGACGTGGTTCAGTGATAGGTTCATCACTGTTAGGTTAATGGTTGTACTCAATGATCTTAAAGGTCTTTTCCAACCAAAATGTTTCTATTATTCTATGAAAAGTCAACTGGGGGACCAGTTTGCCATTACAAATTATGTACCATTTCCACTCCGAAACACTTTGGTAGGAGGGAGGGAGCAGAGGACCAACTGGCCAGTCCATATGGATAAAAAGAATAGCCAGAATCACTGCTGTAAATGTCTGGAAGAATCAGCTAATCTCTGTTTCAGGTCTTAAAACAATCTCTATTAACTTATTAGTCAGTTGATCCCATAGGCAAGTTAATTACCAACTTTCACAACTTTTGGATTAGTTCTCTAATAGGTTTTAGGTCCTGACATCTGCCTTGTTTACAAAAAAAACAAGGGAAAAAATTCCTCATAAAACAACAAGCAAGGCAAAAGAATAATAATACTACAGGGCTGGAAGGGAGGCCAACTACATAGCAACAGCACCATTTTCCAGTAATCACTCCCAGAAAAAAAATATTGTTATTAGTGTACACATATTAATTCTAGATCCCTCATACTTACAACTCTTAGATGTTTTCTGAGGATTAAGTCCATTGCTGACGTAATAGTCTGGAGCTGGGTGGAGCTCACACCTGTTTTTAGGTAAACTCTGACTTCCCGCTGTTAGGCATATCCCTCTTCCAAGAGCCAGAATATGAAGTAACAAAAACTGTTTGTTTTCATTGCTTTGCCATCGCTGAGTTATATTGTCATAACATCCAGACCCAGTTCCAAAAGGCAGCAAAACCATAGCAAATAGCCAGGATGGAGGACTATGCCAACTGGGCTTGATGATCCACAGGTTGCATGTGCAAGTGCTTATTTGCTTCAATAGATAGAAGAAGTATACTGTAAGGGTGCAAACAATATGGAAGTTTTAGAGGCAGTAGGGGAAACGATAGAGAATAGAGAGCTGTTGGACTAAGCAATTTGTGCCTTTTGTGAAAGGACATTGTATCACTGCTGTTCTTTTCTCATCACAAAAGCCTGTGTTTGGGAAACCTGGGGTATAAATCTACATAACTTACCATCAAAAGAAAAACTCTATGTGAGTTAATGGTAGCATTCACCTGCAAACCCAGTATCACAAGATACCACATATCCAAACATCACCTATAACCCTGAGACCCCTTGTACTAAAGTAACATGATAAAAGCTAATCCAAAGCAAGCGGTAAGAATGAAGTCCCACTACAGCCCTGCCGCTACACTGGGAACCACTGTACACATCCTTGGGGTCACGAATCAAGGCATGTACAGTAATCAGAGAATATCTGCCCAGGTGTGGAGAGATCTATACTTAAAAGGAAGACTTAACCTGAGCTAATAAGAGGGACATACACGCCTGTTAGGAAGATCTCTTCAGTAGCAAGTAATGAAATCCGTTTGATGCAAATGTAAGCCCCTTTTAATAAGCACAAACCAGACATCCCATGTGCATTTCAAAACCAGCATAGATATTTTTACTTTCATTCTGCATATATCCCTGCAGATTTTCATATGAGGTTTTTGGCTGTCTGGATATTACTAGTCGAGACATCCTCAGCATCGTGCCTTCTTATGCACAGAGCAGTTGGGTTTCATAAGCAGCAGTATGTGTGCTCTGCCTCTTCAAGAATACAACATTTTTATTTTCTGTAAGGAAAAAACCCTTTTTTTTATTCAGTTCAGGCAAATTATCAAGGGAGATGGACAATCTTTATGCTCTCCCAATACTTTCTCTGCTTGTTCTAAGCCTAAAACTAAGGTCGTTCTGGGCAAATATTTTTCCATGTGAGAAAATTTTTTTCCATTCCAGGGGTAGTAAACCATGTCTAGTCGGAAATTAAGACCTGCCACAAATGAAGAAGTGGGTGAAATTCTGAGAAAAGGAAGTCTCTAATCACAAGAAAATCTCTCAAAATTATTTTTTTAACAAAAAGAAAGGAGGAGGGGGTGGAATGTAGAGCAACTGGTTAGCTTAAACTGTCCAGCCTACCGGGAAACCTTTGGTGTCTCCTCTTCCACTAGAAAAGTTTGCCTGCTGACATCCCAGAAATAGCCTATTAAAAATTGCTTCTTATCAATTTCATTTTCATAGTTTCTGGCCTTGAGAAAGTGATGGGAGAGAAAGAAGGCTGCAGGGTTTTAGACATACGCACAAACCATCATTTCTCATGTCAGTTCCCTGCACTGATGTGGGGAGAGGTGGGTAGAGGCCACTGGAGTCCCCGACCTCCGCGTATCCAGTCTCACCTCGCCGGGTAGCGAGTGTCTTGGGGCTCTCCCAGCAAGAAACATGGACCGTTGTGATGCCCAAGGGCAGGAGCACTCAGCACTCCTTCAGCAGGCTGTGAAATG
>NW_009699762.1:56593-65132 GCF_000703405.1 Apaloderma vittatum
TCCTGAACCCCGCCCGCCACAGGCCCCCGAGGCTGGGTGAGCTCTGCCAGAAGGTGGGCTCCCCATGGCCAGGCTGCACATTGATGCCTGGCTAAAGCCACATTTTGCCTCCCTGAACAGTGTCAATCATCACCTTTTCTCTACCAGCACTGACTGACTTGGTGGTGAAGCTGAAGTTGTGTATTTGCTGGCGTCCCTTATTTCCCAAGAAAACCATAAGCACAGCTATGCCAGAAGTTTATATGCCACTATGGAAAAAAATGTCAGTACAAAAAAAAATAACAAAAAAAAAAGATGTCAATACAAAAAATAACCAAAAATAACACACTATGTCCTCAGGGAAGCAAATGCAAAGAGCTAAGTTTAAATCATTGTATTTTTATCCTGCAAATAACAGCAGTTTCTTCCACTTCAATCCAAAAAAGTTTACCAAGAACTATGTCACAGAGTAGCAGCTCCACCTCAAGAATTAACTATATAGGTACGCAGATACATGCATGCAAGTGTATGTAAACATTCACATTACCCAAGATATGGGCGTAGCTTGGATTTATATATTGTATTTTATATATATATATATACATAAAGCACCTATCACCATATTGATAAACAATCTTTGGAACCATTCTGAACATTTACTACTCTTAGTTTCTTTACCATTCTAGCTGTTACGCACAATCCAAATATTTAAGTGACTATGCGGTAATTCAGTTAAAGATCTTGTAGAAGCATCCAGACACAGAACACAGACAGGGTTTACTAGTAATTCATATGAGGATTTTTTTAACTCTGGCCAAATCCCACATGCTGTCCAGATGCAAATGCTGACACTGAATATCAGGTTTGTAAACTCATGTGTAGCAAGTTAATAGTGTATAAACTCCTAAAGACACTAAGGATTTATTTTGAATGGGCAGAAATGAGCTAGCCTTCCACGGGGTGAGAATTCACAAATGGCACTGGTTTGCTTTAAAACAGAACTAGATCAAACCATCTCCTCTGATATCTACATTATCACCCAGCAGCACTGATTTTGACAGCACAGAAAGAACCCGGGACAAGATAACATCTGAGTCGCTCAAAACACAAGCTCACCCTGCAAGACATGTCTGGAACTTGCACAGCTCCTGCAGTCTGTGATTCAGCCCAACTATGCAGAATTTCGTCTCCATCCAAATTATCCCAGCACAACAAACACAACTGTGATGTGCAGCCAGGGGCAGAGCCAACATTGAGACATGACAAAATAGCCTGCCATCATGCTGGTCAGCCAGCTACAATTTCTGATACATCTTCCTGAAGCCTCTATCTGACCTGTACATAGCAGTTTTGCTGAGATTTTCCTGAAAAAGCAGGGAAGATGAAGGCACGCTGACTAAGCAGGAATCCTGTACCTGGGGCACTTGTGAAAACTAGAGCAGGAGATCCCTGAACCATTAGAAAGCCAAATCAGACAGGATGCAGAGCACAGTGTCACGCTGCTTCCTGTCATCCTCCCCAGCCTGCGGTGATGTAGCTGGAGACATCAAAAATCCCAGCCTCTGTCTGCCAGGAGCCGGCAGAAAGATGCATTTTGCACTGCCTCGGTATTGAAGGCAGGGAAATACCCAGTCTAGCAACAGGAACATCACCCACCTACCAAGAGAAGGATGAATCACTTAGTGGTAGTTCACAAATTATGTGAAGCCTTGATTTATTGGTAAATTGTGACAAGCACCTCCTGACAGGCTCTGCCGTTCAGGCGAGTACCCCTGACGTCATTCATAACATGAAGAAGTGGTGGCACAGAGCTCCTGAGCACGTCAACGGGAAGGACCCAGTTTCTTCAAGTGTGGTTTTACTCTGAAGAGTGACTGCCTCAAAAAGTTAAAGTTACATTCCCTCTGCGGGCTGCATCTCTGCGGGGTGAGTCAGTGTAACAGATGCCTTTGGTGACCAAGATACATTTGCACGGTCAGACATAGGCAACACACTGGGTGCGCTCTGCATCCTGAGTCCAGAGCCCAGACATGTCTAGAGGGGCAAGACCACCCACACCCCGGATGGGCTCACCCCTGATGGCCAAAGCACAGCACATCCCTGATGACACAGTAAAAACTACACCTCATGTAAGGAGCCTTTCATTTTCAACCGCTTTGTATTTAAAGGACCTCCTTCTATTGCCTCCAGATGCTTTTTACATTACAATATTCTACACAAAAGCAGTTGCAAAAAGCATACCATTAAAATGCGTGAGACCCAATTTCTCCTTTGCACAACACTGGGAAATTATAATAATACCTCACCATGCTTTCTTAATAAAGTGGATATTCAGTCTTCAGTTGAGAGACGCAGCAGGTGTGGAAACAAACTCTCATTTTCTTCATTCTGCATGTGACACTTCACATGACTGGGTTACCATAAACTACAAAATTTCTTCTGCAGCATCAGGTTTTGGTACCCTCCAGACTGACATACATGGGCAGTGGCCTGAAACAACAGATTACTATCACAAAAACATGTCATATTAAAAGTCACCTGGAAGAGGAGGGAAAATGCATGTTATCTGATTTGCTTATTTTTTGACTTGGATATCCTCCTTGCTCTTCCCCAGAAGATGAGGTGGTGGGATTCCTCAGCTGGCCTTTGCTGTTACAGCACCAGTCTTGTCTGCCATGCTTTTTCCTAAAGGCAAGATAGCTAACATTAAAAAAAAATAAAAAAAAATAAAATAAAAACCTTGCTGGACAACTTGTTTTACCGCATACCTCAAATACCTGAAAATAGAATCATAGAATACTGGGTTGGAAGGGACCTCAAGGATCATCTGGTCCAACCTTTCTTGGTCAAAGAAGGGTCTAGACAAGGTGGCCCAGTAGCCTGTCCAGCCGAATCTTAAGTGTCCAGTGTTAGGGAATTCACCATTTCACTGGGGAGATTATTCCGACAGTTGATTGTTCTCATTGTGAAGAATTTTCCCTTTGTGTTCATTTGGAATGTCCATGTTTGCATTGACCTGGACTTTTGTTCCCAAGGCCTAGGCCCACCTGTGCTGTTAAAGACAGGGGTGAGAAAAGTGTTAAGAACCTCTGCCTTTCCAGTGTTGTTGGTGACAAATTCACCTTTCCTGTTTAACAGGGGGATAGTATTTTCCTTCCGTTTCCTCTTGTTGTTTACGTACCTGAAGAACACTTTCTTGTAGGTTTTGACATCTGTGGCCAATTTCAATTTAAGCTGAGCTTTTGATTTTCTAATTGTATCTCGGTGTGCCCTGGCAATGTCCTTGTAGTTCTCAAGGGGTAACTATCTGCTTTTCCACCTCTGGTACACTTTTATTTTGGTGTTGAGCAGACTCAGAAGCTCACAGTTAAGTCACTTATCTTGTTCTGCCTACTTCCCTTAACTTTAAAGAGGATGAACTGGTTTTTTGCTTCCAGGAAAGCATTCTTCAAATACTCCCAGCACTTTCCAGTTCCTTTATCCTCCATGAAAGCTTCCCATGGAATCCCTCCCAGCTGAGCTCTGAGTGAGGTGAAGTTTGATTTTTAAAATCTAAAAGCTTTGTCTTCATACTAACCTTGACCATGCTCAGCACGATCCCAAATTCCACAATACTCTGATCACTGCGGCCAAGGCTATCTCTAACCGAGATATCACAAAGCAGGTTTTCTTGGTTTGTGAGTAGCAAGCCCAGCAGCGCCTCATTCCTCATCGGCACATCTAATATTTCTATGAGGAAGTAGTCCTCTATGCATTCCAGGAACTTGATGGATGACATGTAAGCTGCTGTATGGTTCTTTTAACAAGTGTCTGGGTGGTTGAAGTCACCCATAAAAACCAGCTTCTGCTGACTCAAAGCTTGCTTAAGGACACCTTCATTGGCGTTATCATCTTGGTTGGAGTTTGGTAGCAGATGTCTGCTGTAAGTTCCCCATTGGAGACAACCTCTCTGATATTGACCCTGAGGCAATTGATAGGGCTTCCACAATCATCATAGTTGACTTCTATATATTCATGGTTCTCCTTAACATAGACTCCTCCATCTCTTCTTCCCTGCCTGTCAATGAAACAGCCTGTAGCCATTCATTGTGACCCTCTGGTCACGTGACTTGTTCCACCATGTTTCAGTTATTCCTATGATACCATAACTTTCTGACTGGACACAGGGCTCCACATCCTCCTGTTTGTTTCCCAGGCTGCGTGCATTGGTGTATGTGCACTTGAAGTAGTTTGTCTTCTGCTTCACATCTTTGGAGGCAAGGAACATTTGTCACTGTTCTGGTTGGCCTGACTTATTCCCCGGTTGGTTGCAACTCTTGGGGAAAAAAAAGAAATAAAAAGTATTCTTGATTTAAAAGAATAAACATGCAGATTATCCATCAAGGCTCAAGAAAAACTAGTCAATGGGCTTAATTCTTCATTGAGTCCCTAAGCGTTTTTGAAGGAAATCTACAGACAGACACAGTGTTTTTAATGTAGCCGAGTTATGAAAACGGAGAACACTTCATGCCTCAAGTCAGTAATCTCTTTTTTTAGACATAAACTACCAGAATCAGGCTGAAGCTTGAGAATGTCCTCTTTTACATTTAACTTTAAAATCCTAGTTAAAGTTTCTTCCCTGTAGAGTTTCTGAAAGGGAAAAAAATGCTTGAATGTGGGACATTGGTACACCCTAAAAACAGAAGAAAGCAAGCACTGCTCCAAATTGCCTTCAGATCAAGTTATTCTTCTAAGTCCAGGTTCAAGCTAACCGTGGGTTAATACTGAGATGGCAAGATCAGCGCTCTCTGTGAAACCAGTCAGTCTCCACTTGATATATCAGGGCAGTGAAGAAGTAATGGAAAAAAGCATGAGCCTGTGTATAAAGTCAGATTTGTCTTAAGAAACCAATAAACACCTGATCTTATTTCTACCTTCCACTTTGCTTTTCTTTTCTTGGCCACTGCTTTGGAGGACATACACATGTTTATGTTATCCACACTTATGGGCTGCACTGGGGGCTCACAAAAAAGAATGCAAGCTCTAGTCAATCCACAAAAGCAGAAGAAATCCAAATCCCATGTATGAGGTCTTTGTTTACACTGAGTTTTGACATCTGGCTCCATGGCAGAGGCAAACACAGCTGCTGAGCATGCAGGTTTCACCGCTGGAGAAACATCCCTGCTGGAGGAGCAGCAAGAGCTTCAGACCGGGTTTGCACATGGGTGAAGCCCTGTGAATCACAATGCGCGCTTTCCCAAGGGCTTCTCAGGAGATTTACAAGTCTAATCCTAATCGTAGTTTTCTCAAGCATGGCCACTAGCAGAGCTGCAGGCACATCATCCTCTCCTGCTCCACCCTCGCATCCCCTAGGCAATAGTACCAGCTTGCGGCCATCTCTTGTCCCAGTACACCCGCGTCCCCAGGCTCCAACCCAGAGCTCCTGTCTGCCTCCACAGCCTGGAACCTGGCCCCATCCCTCACCTTTGGGAGCCAGGATCTGCCTACACATCCTTTTCACCACCAGCCACAACCCATCTCCACACTTGCAAGTAGGGCTTTTACCAGAAAGGCAAAATAAAATTCACCTTCATTTTGTACATGGTGGAAGTTTTGTTGTGGGACCCACCAGTTAGCACACTGGTGGTCCTCTCGGAGGAACCCACGATGCTTGAACAGGACTTAACCTTGCTGCTGCCCTCTCCTTGGCAGACCAGCTTGCCCAGAGATGCCTAACTCTCAGGGGATAATTCAGTGCCTTGTAAAACTAGGGACAGAGAAAAACATGAGCTCAGGTCCACTGGTTTACAGGAAGAAATGCCGCTGATGGTGGGGTGGCCTGCACAAGGGTCCCAGCCTGGGCTGTGGGAGACGAGAGAAGGGGGAGAAGCCCAAACCAGCACATCTACAGGTGATCAAGGGACAGTACTGGGATCAAATGTCTACAAATTCATTCGCAAACTGATCTCCATTGTCAGATTTCTGAGTGGAAAGGAAATATTGATACAAAACATGCTAGTCAGAAAAAAAATCACCCTGAGAACTTGGGCAGACTAGGCAGAGAATACAAGTCTTTTTCTCTGAAAACCCCAATGATGTCATTGACAGAAAAAAATGTCATCATTTAACAGCTTGCTCAGCCTTCCAGGTTGTTGCTGACAATTTGGCTTTTTTCAGCATAGTTAGTCATGCCGTAAATTGTCACACTTGAAATGAGAACTACAATCTCTAGATTATCATCCATCTAATTAAAACTATGTTTTTTCACACTATATATATGGTACAGTGTTCACGTGCCAAACATCAAGATACAGAGTGCTTTGGAGTTTATACTGACGTCAGTTTTTCGCTTCAATCAACATTTAGCTTTTAGGTCAATACATTTTTATGTTTGCCGTAACAGAAGCTAGAATCAACATGCTTATTCCTGTAACTATTTCATTTAACTCCTTCAGTATTTGAAATAATGTTTGCAGGAAAAAGGAAAACTAAATACAACCATGCAGCGGCTTTGCCTGGCCTTCCAGTTAAATCCAGAAAAATGCTATTGCAGGGCTGTTATCTTGAAGAATCACCTTGCTCTTTGCCAGTGCTGGCACAGAATATATAACAACATTGCCAGTAATATTAAATACCAGTAATAGCCCACCTGAATAGCCGGGAGACAAACATTCAGTTATTAAAAGTGATGGCACAGAATTGCCTAATTAAGTCCAGTAGCTCAATGTTTACAATGGGCTAGTGCCAAAAGAAGAACACGGTGTTACAGCTTTTATTCCTATTGTCTCAGTGCATTGAAAAAGTACTCTGTTTTCAGATAACCTACAAAAAAACTCCGATTTTAATCAATATGAGGTATTTGAACTCTGCAGCCATCATTTGATTCAGCCCTGCCGAGATAAGTAGGAGTACAAGTGTTCGTCTTCTTGGTTTAGACAAGAAGTAAACTGTTTGCTTTCATCTACCACGCTCCACTTGTCAGCATTACCCATGCCAGCTCGAGCACTGGCAGAGAAAACAGCATGTGGCCAGGGATGGACGATCCGTGCCACATATGCCACAAAAGCTGGTCACAGGTAAATCATGACTGTGGGTACTAATTGCTTCCTTGGCAACATTATCCTAGGGAATGATTTCACGTCCCCAGTCATACAAGCTTAAAAGGGGCTCAGGATAAGAGGACTACATGGAAATGGCATAAAATGTGCACAAAGTCACACGTGCCTTGCCAAGAAAATACGCGCACATACTCACATGGTAGGCTTGTTGGCAGACTCTCTTGCTTTGTCTCACAAATATATATGTATATATGTATATGTGTATATATACATATATATGTGTGTGTATATATATCTTTTTTTTTTCTGGGTCACAAGTCTTCCCTAAAAGGCTAGAGTTGCCAAAAAAACCCTTTCACTGGCCTTGCTCCAAACTGTTGACAAGACCAACAGCTGTTCTGCTTCAGCAATAACAGGGAAGCAAGGAAAAGGCATGCTCTATGTACTGGGGGGAAGGAGAGACTTTAGTGAAGGGAAGGGGGAAAAGCACAGAGGTTTTGCCTTTTACAGGTAAAGCACACCACCATGGAGGTGTGGTACCCTCTCAAAGGGTGTAACCAGGAGTTTCTATGCATCTCCTTAACGCAGCCTGTCTCCATTCTCAGAGTGGGAATGGTCTCTCTCCAGGATGCGGGCACACAGTGTTTCAGTGGCTTCCTGTGCCCAGGGCAGAGCTCTAATGCCGATATTGGGGCTTTTCTCATGCAGCATCTGTTCTACAACTCCCTGCACTCGTCGCTATCCCAATTACAGCTCCTCAAAGAAGAAGGGAGGAGGAAAGTCAGCATGTTCTGTCACAGCCTGAAAACAAAGATTAAAAAATGTGCAAAAAATTGGCTAATAGTGCCTGAAAGACAAACACTGTTTTTCTCACTTTCCAGTAACTCATTACCTTAATGGCAGAAGATAGACGATTAATAGAGTGGCTTCCATGTTAAATCACTTTGGGGACTACGGCTTAAACCCACTTTAAAGAAACTAGGCCAATCATTTTATGAGGTGTGGGAATTGTTAAATTGGGCTATCCCTTCTGCTTCACACAGCTGCATGAAGACTGATATTGTAGAGAGGGTTTTTTTTTAATGAAGGCCTTATACACCTCTCTAGGTCAGGATATTTGCATTTGTGAAGATTAGACTGAAAGCACAAGAAGCAAAACAGCATGAACAAACAGCAGTGTTTTCATCTTTTAAAAAAAAAAGAACACATTCTGTCCGTGGGAATATGGTACAAGGGACTGGGAAACAATGGTTTCTATTTCCAGCTCTGCTGTCAACTTACAGGAGTCTGACCTTAAGCAAATCATTTTACTCTGGAACCTCATTTATCTGCCTCGGGTGTGTAGAGGCTCATTAGTATCCTTCCTAATGAGCTTCATATAATCATATGCAAAGCACAGCATTTTAGTAGATTTTGGAAGACTAAGATTTGTAAAGCCCTTTGAAATTCAAGATGATGTAGATATGTAAAGATCTCCCTCTTGCATGCTCTCTCTCTCTCTCTCTCTCTCGTACATACACTCT
>NW_009699762.1:65163-79242 GCF_000703405.1 Apaloderma vittatum
ATAAAGACAAATTCCATTTTAAAACAAAATCAATTCCCAAGCACAAACACTGTAAACTCAAAGTCCAGCTTTTGAAGTTTTATTACTACTTTGAAAGAACAGTGCTAACACACACACTCAGAAGAAACCCAAATATCAGCAGGTTACTGGAACAGTTGATCTTGAGCAAGCAATAAAAGCCTAAACAAAGTTGAACTTTGGATTGCATGCCATGTTGAGTTATTGAATTTGACAGGTTAATTTGTTCATTTATTTGACCTAATTTATACACTTGCTGTATACTTGCAGAACTCCTCTTGATCAGGTGCTACTTTTATACTTCCTGCCCTATTGTAGCCTCAACAGTACAGAGGCAGTTGCCTGCTACAAGTGCACAACTGCAAGCCTGTCTTTTATTAAGCTAATTGGTACAGGTGGAAAAAAAAATAATTTCCCTACCTACAGATGCAAAGCAAAGAATGACTCTGTTCCCAAAAGTGTGTCTTAATTTTCTATAGATATAACAGTTGTGTAGTAAAATACTTCAGCTTTACCTATAAATCTTACCCACCCAATGTCCTTTGAACAATGCATTTGGAACAAAATACCAGGATAAAAGCTCTGGCTTATTACTCCTCCTCACTGGAAGTAACAGGTGCATGAGTTTTGGCTGGAAGAGAGTTAATTTTTCTTCATAGCAGCTCATGTGGTGCTATTGTCTTGAATTTTTGACCAAACAGTGTGGATAACAAACTAGTGTTCTAATTACTGCTGAGCAGTTCTTACACAGCATCAAGGGATTTTCTGCTTCTCAGGATGCCCCTGCCCATGAGCAGGCTAGGGGTGCACCCACAAGTTGGGAGGGGGCACAGCCAGGACAGCTGGCCCCGACTCACCAAAGGAATATCGCACACCATGTGGCGTTGTGCTTAGCAATAAAAGCTGGAGGAGGAGGAAGTGGGGGGGACATTCAGAGTAATGGCATTTCTCTGCCCCAAGTCACTGTCAAGCCCTGCTTTCCTGGGGATGGCTGGACACTTGCACGGGAAGTAGTGAATGAATTTCTTGTTTTGCTTCACGTGTGACTTTTGCTTTACCTATTAAACTGTCTTTATCTCAACCCATGATTTTTTGCACTTTCACCTTTCCAATTCTCTTCAATATCCCTGTGGAGGGCTGAGCTGCCCCCTAGGGCTAATACACAGCAGCAGGCTACTTCTAGCAGCCTGTGTACACTTACAAAAGGCTGAAGTCCAGCAGTGCTGCTTTAACCAGAGCAAGTAAGCGTAAGTTACTTACACTACTTTAAAAAGATTGAAGTGGCAGGTTGAATTTAATTCCTTAATGGGGAAAATGGAAACTAAAATCAAGTGGGCTTTCTAGGAAGCGTGCCAAAAACTGCCTTACAAGCAAACCACAATATCGTTGCACAAAATGGTGTCTCAATTCCCCTTCCACACACAGGGGGTGAAAGGTGTACCCTGCTGATTTTTATATACTTGGTTTTAAACCAAGAACACATCTCCCTGCAAACATCTCCAGTAGAGTATGCCAGTAAGTCTCCCCTGCACAACCATACTCATGAAATCAGGGAATAAAATATTTCTGACCTGCGCATGGAAGACTAATTTGGACACTAGGCACTGAGGCAGGACTCAAGAAATCCATTTGATACACTCACAGAGCCTCTTCCCTCTTGCTTCCAAAGCCCACAAAGAAGGACCACGGCTGCTTCACAGACATGAAGCTGAAGCCCCAGTGCCATGTTTTTCTAGGATATGTAGGTATGTTGTGGAGATTCCCTGATCTAACCTTCATAGGCAGCAACTGCTGTCAGAAGCAAGGCCTGGGCAGAGTTTGGCCAAGCCTCCATATGTGGGCACGAAGGAGAGCCATATTACGGTTTCACCTTTTGCTCTCCACCAGCATAGGCAACCTCTCACTGCTCAGGGAGCCATGTGCCTGTACTAAAATCAGAGCGCTTTCCTGGGGAAGAAGGGAAAGATTTGCTGTGGGAAAAGTGACCAGAGCAACCCTGTACAATGCCTCGGGCCCCCAGTGAGCCACAGCCTCCCTGCAAGGGTATCTCAGCTATTTGAGAGCAAGGAATAGTGTTAGAGGTTAATCACAGCGGTGAGGAATTTGTCACGGTTTGTTGGGTGCAAGCTTTGTGCACACTAAATATTTGCTTGGCTGGAGGGTTTGAGCGTTAAAATTAAAGAGAAATGACATTTTTGAATGATAAATGAGGCAAAGGTCCCTCTGGCAATTGAGGTTTTGCCAGCTTTAGGAAGTAGCAGAAAGACCACCATTTTACAGGAGATTAAACCAGATTCTTATCTCTGATGAGTTTTCTTCTATTTGTTTTTTCATTGAACCTAATTGCATTACTTTGCATTTATCCTTGGGTAAGGAAAAGGAAAGTAGATTTAAGGTTCGATTTAAGAGAAATTAGGTAAGGCAAGTAGGTTGGAAGGCTTTAATTAGAGCTTTGTCTCACCAACTGACTAGCTTTACTCACCCTTTGCACTTGCTGTAACCCCTCAGAAACACAAGGAAAGCCCTCCGCACCTTTCTATAGCCAGTCTAAAACCTCACCTACCTTCACATCCCAGAGGCACCACAAGGTTCTCTCAGGACTTCACCTCACCAGGAGCAGCTCTCAGACCACACCCCAGATCCAGTGGGTTGCAAGGCTCTTCAAGCCAGCTTCACTTTGCCTTGGTGGGATGAGCAATCTCCAGAGAACACCCCTCACCATAAGGTTTGGGGAGAAGACAACTGCAGCGTGGTAACCAGCTTTCTCCTCCTGTCACCTTCTTTCACGTGCTGCCGCTCATCCACCCCAGTGGTGCAGGGCTCATCTCTCTTAATAGCAGAAGTTGTCCACAGGATCAAACCTATGAGCAGACAGTGAAAAGGTCTAGGTTAAAAATAACCACTTGAAAAAAATACAAGCATGTGGAAAGAGTTGCTGAGGACACAAAACACTTGCAGAACCAAAGAGAATGCGATCAGTGGGAATGGGTATGAGGAAGGACAGGGCAAACCCCAGCACCTCAACATGTATGCCTGGAGGAGTCAGAGCTGGGGTCCATTCCCACCACCTTCTGACATCTCACATCCTGCAAAAGCAAGCATCAGCGCTTGAAATCCTAGAGAGGTCAGCACTAATCCCTCCTTGGTGGAGACAGGTCTTTCCCTCCGGGCAGGGTGCTCTGTCCAGAGAAACAGCCTTGAGGGGAATAAGAATTTTTTCCCAATGGGGGATGAGGGGAGGCTGGCAGCTTGCGAGTGTCCCTCCCCAGAACAATCCCGTTTCGCATTACTGACCCCCATGCCAGCACCTGCAAGAAGCTGTGTACAATGGGGATGGCGCTGGAGGAGTCAGTTGAACTGTGGCCAAGGGAAGCACACAAGCCTGAGGGCCCAGCGCCCAAGGAAGAGGGTGCTGCTGGCACCCAGCACCTCAGCAGCCTTTCCCATGGAGGGAGAGGGGAGCTGGCAGAGCCCTCACACCCCTCACTCTGCCTGGTACTGAGCTAGCCCTCCTGTGTGTGATTTCTCGTGGAAGAGGACTCCTTTACTACATTTATATCACTAAGGTGATAGCTGATGTATTAGGAAACGTCAAGAATGGATTTAAGACATCTCCCCAGCCAGCTGTGCCAGCACCACTCCTCATGCTGTAAACTGGGTGTGGACCAAAATGGAGAGGAGATCACAGTTCCCCTTCCTCCATTGCAGAAAAACATCCTTTTCCACCCAGATGGGGATGAACTCGCGCAGGGTAGGGCTGTCAAAAGTCCCTGTGTGGTTTGCAATTACCAACAAAGTTGTGCTGCCTACTTCTGGAGCCAGGACTGACGCTGGGGTGTTTCCTACCTCTCAGGCCCAGACAACAAGCAGGCCCACCCACACCTACCTTAAGGGAAGACTTGTTCCCTGCTGGGTGCATGAGCTGGCTCTGCATGCATTTGCATGTCTTCTGATAGTGCCTGGAGAGTCGTTCTTCCAAAATCCTTGCGCTATAGACACTGGGAGTCTAATGTGACATTATGACAATTAACACCAAAACTTAGTCCCCATCACGTACACCTCTATCCCCGTGCATGTCTCATGAGCTTGCACGCAGCTCCAGGATGGGCTGTGTGTGTTGATACACATTCCCTTGAAGGACCCGAGCCCACCACGTGCACTCACAAACATATTTACCCAAACAGCTTTAGGAGTGGGGGCATCAGAGACCACCTTGAAGTCTGAAACCTCCTGGTCCCAGCATCCCAGACAAGCTTCCCCATGGTCCTGGGACACAGGAGGTGCTGTGCTGCTTCTCCAAGAGCAAGAAACGGAGAGGCAAAAGAAAGTTTTAAAAAAAATCCTTTGCTCTCCCTACTGCTGAAGATCTCTTTCACTCGCACCAGTGTCCCTCCCTTTCCAAACCAAGTTTTAGCTTATCAGAAGCAAAGAAAAGAAGCAGGGAGAATGGGAAAACAGGAGCAAAGCAGCAGTGAGAACTAGGGCTATGGCCTGGCAGGGCAGGGGAGAGCAAGCCAAGCCATGCCATCAAGAGCTCCCAGGCTCACATCACCTCCCACCCGCTTCCGCCAGCACGAGCATGGGCCACGCTGCTGCGGTGCCAAGGCATATCCCCCTCCACGCGTGCCCCTCCTGCTCTTCGCCCATCCCAGTAGCAGAGTGTGCCAAGACAAACAGGCATTGGGCTGCATCCAGGTGCAGATTTTTTAAGCTTAATTTATCTTTGTCTTCTGCTTGGCAGCTGGGTCTACTCATTTGCAGCTTAAGCATCTCAGCCCATTCTCACCCCAATCAGCCATTAGGCATGAAGGATCTGCAGAAAAGAGGACCCTGCACTGATGCTCCTTTTTTTTTCACCCAAAGGCATTGTGTTTCATGCAATTAGAATGATGAGGTATTCCCAAAACTGATTTGTGAGGCCTTGTTTTCTGGCTAGCGTATTATTATAGAATGTTTTGGGATGGAAGGAACATTTAAAGGTCATCTAGTCCAACCCTCCTGCAATAAGCAGGGGCATCTTTATCTAGATCAGGTTGCTCAGAGCCCCATCGAGCCTGACCTTGAACGCCTCCAGGGATGGGGCTTCTACCACCTCTCTGGGCAACTCATTCCAGTGTTTCACCACTCTTGCAAAAAAAATAAAATTTTCTCCTTATACCTAGTCTAAATCTACCCTCTTCTAGTTTAAAACCATTACCCCTTGTCCTGTCACAACAGGCCCTGCTAAAAAGATGGTCCTCATCTTTCTTACAGGCTCTCTTAAAGTACTGAAAGGCTGCAATAAGGTCTTCTCAGAGCATTCTCTTCTCCAGAGTGAACAACCCCAACTCTCTCAGCCCTCCTTTACAGGAGAGGTGTTACATTCTCTGATCATTTTTGTGGCCCTCCTCTGGACCTGCTCCAAAAGGTCCATGTCATTCTTGCACTGAGAACTCCAGAACTGGACAGTACTCACCAGAGCAGAGTAGAGGGACAGAATCACCACCCTTGACCTGACAGCCACTCTTCTTTCGATGCAGCCCAGGATGCGATTGGCATCCTGAGTTATGAGCGTGTCCAGCTTTTCATCCACCAGTATCCTCAAGTCCTTCTCTGCTAGGCACCATGTCTTGTGGAGAAAAAGCAAAAAGCAAGTCTTAAGACCCACTGGAGAAGAGAGCTCTGCACTTGCAGCCTCTGCAAGAGGCATTCCTCACCCACCACTGTGGGTACCACCAAGGTGTTACCAAGTTAAGCACCAGAAGAGGCTGGTGATACCAGAAACTAGATACAAGTATGGGTACAAGAGGTGCAAAGATCTCTGCATTGCCTTCCCCTCAAGACACCTCCACTTAGAAGGAAGTTTCCAGCCAGGCTGACAGACTTGGAAAATGAAATTCTATTTAGCAAAAGAATAGGCCTAACACAGATTTTCCACACAGCTTTCTGATAAGGACACAACAGTCAGGAACCACACCTAGGGAGGTTCTTTTTGGGCTTGTTGCAGTCTGCAGGGTCGTTGCCAGCCCTAGTCACAGATGGTGCCTGTTGGGTGGAGTGAGGCTGTGCCGTTCTCTCTGCAGCAGCCCACCAGGACATCCCCAGGGTGCAGCAGCAGCCTCCACCCCTCTGCTGGGGTACGGCCAGGGCAGTACAGGGAGAGCTGGGCTCTGCACTCTCCCTTGGCATGTTTATTCACAGAGGGAGGAATTTCCACACAGGCGTTTTGAGAGCTTGCTAAGATTTATCGTTAAGTCAACATCTTGTTGCACAAGAGGCCCTGCGAGATGTAACAGGAGCTGGTAGCTGCCATGGCACTGTGAAAGGAGAGTCAGAAAGCTGCATCCCTCACTCTAAGATATGACAGCGTTTTCATACCTTATGTCATGCACCCAATGTGTTTCAAATGGACAAGCCATCAGGCTACATCTTGGTCACTTAAGATGTCAGGACTTCATTAAGAAGGAGATCAAAGACAGGTAGATAAGGACATGCAGGGAAAATATTGTGGGTTGTTTTTTGGTGTTTTTTTTTAAAGAAGAAAATGTAACTTTCTGTGGGAGACATAGTCTCCCCACAGGAAGAAGCAGAGGTTTGTTTTAAGTGGGTTTATTTTTTTTGACTTTATAAGTATTTTATTTTAAAGGAATGGTGTTTCACCTGCAAAACCAGAGTTCACTTTATCTCCACCCACTCCTCATTAATCAACCTCAAAGAGCACTTTTACAATAAAGAGATATAATGTTAGTTAAACTAATGACTTATATAGGCAGAATCATACCCACAATCTTACCAAATGCTTGGAGCAAGGAGATGGGTCTTGAGAACTGACAACACTGGCCCGCGGCAACAAGGTTCTCAAACAAGGGTTGCACCATGGAGCACTCCTCAGTCCCAGCAAAAGACCCCAGCCTCACCAGCCCCCATCAACAGTTTCTATGAGGCATACAACCTAGGCCACAAAGACGTGGCACAGCAAAGAAAAGACTTCTGGGTGCACACAGACAGCAGCTTGAAATTTTTACAGCCAAGTTTGGGAAAGAAATGGCAATACCAAGGCAACTGCTGGCCCTCATGTTGAGAGGCAGGCGGCAACAAGTCAGTATGACTATTCTGGATAAAGTCCCACAGGCTGGATGGGCAGCAGGGAGAGCTTCAGGCTGTGGCCAGCCTAGATCATGGATGAACGAAAAGGTACACGGGCTGCAGGACTGCATGAGCATTCGGACCTGCATACGGGGGAGGGAAGTAGACACTCGACATTTCAGCAATGGGTTATGACCAGAGAAATTTGAAGTGGAGAGTAAGATGGTAGAATATGATTAATTCCAGGCACATCAGCAAGGTTGTCTGTTTCTAGCTTTGACCACTTCCTTCTGCTTCTAGTCTCCCTAAGTTTCAGTTTGTCTTCTCCGCAGGCAACACTATAGCAGTAGCAGACACAGAAAGAAACACATTGATGATGCTAAGAAAAGGAAGTTTAAGATGATGGGATTTGCACAAGTAGGAAAATGAGCAGAGGAGAAGATGGCTTCAATATCAAGACTGGGAATGGATGCAATTCTGGGAACAGCAACACAGAGCACATCAGAGAGGGTGGTGATGGAAACCAAATGCTGTAACAACACAGGAAGCCTGAGCTCCACAGAGGTGGAACACTCCGAGGCACCAAGTGAGGCAGCTGAGAACAGTCACAGTGCTCCAAGGAGGAGACTGAGCAGGAGACAGGGGAAGAGCAGGTACCAGAGCTAGAAGTGGTGGACTGAATACAACAAGTTATTTGCTCTTGGGAGCTTCTCAAGAAAAGAAGCACCAAAGAGTCATCAATGCCAGTCCTGAGCAGAAAAGCATGTCTCAGAACAAAGTTCAGCAGCAAAAGGGAGGAGAAAGTTGCAAAGTGTATCCCAGGAAAACAATTGTGACACTGGCAGAAAAAACCCAAACCACAAACAAAGCAAGAAATGAGAGATGGGGAAAATTGGGCAGGCAGAGGACATCAGAGCACGCATAAAAGTAAAAAGAGAGAAGACCAAAAAAAAAAATAATCCACAACACTCTCCGGCCCTGAAAAGGCAGGTGTGACACAAGGTGTGGAGGAACGAGGCAGCGCAGAGCTGGTGGCACAGGATGAGCCACAACGACTGCAGTAAGACCACAAGTCTCACAGGAAAGGATGTGGATGATGTTCCATAATATCAACACAAGGCACAGGGAGATGGGGAAGGAGGGGCAGGGAGAGATGAGAGAACAGCCAAAGCAAGCCAAAAGCAAAGCTAATGGATTTAACAAAGGCAGAGGTGTGTCCACCAGCATGGCAACACTAATTAAGAGGATGTGGCACTGAGATATGATGGCAACAAATAATTAAAGGTTGGTAAGAGGCAGTGATTTAAGGCTAATAAGAAGCAGCAATTTATCAGGAGCCAACAAGAGTAGAGTCCAGGAGCAATAAACTCAACAATGGAGTGAAAATAAACAGGAAGAGCAAGAACCAGAGCCACCAGCACGATAACAAGGACAACACCGCAGCAATGTATAAACTCTGTACACAAATGGAGAGCAGCTGATAGAGGCCTAGCCTGCTGGGCCTCTTCCCCCTCCTTATTCAAACCTTCCCTGAACACTCATCTGCGCCAGGAGGCCCTTGGGAAGACATCAAGCCAGTGACCAGCAAAGACACATTTTTTTTTTAAATTGGAGCCCTATTGTTCTTGTCCTTAGAACTAGTGTCTAGACCAAAAACTCTTTGGGGCAGAAGCCATCACATAATTCCACAGTACATAGGGTGGACGGGGAGGGGACAGACAGAAAGTTGGCGGTGGTGGGGTGGGGGCATTTCTAGAGGACAGAAGCTACCAACAGATCTCTGAAGGAAGGTGCCATTGCTGGGCTTGTGGAGCACAGGCAGCATGAAGAAGGGGCAAGCGGTCTTTAGTAGTTGCAGCCCCAGCTAAGAAGCAACAACCAGTCACTTCCCTGGAGAGCAAAGAGCTGTCCTTCCATAGGAGTGGAGGAACAGGAGTCTGGGTATCAACTGGGTAGAGGAAGGGCAGCAGGATCAGGCTGCCTTCACCACACCTCTTGCTGCATCTCTCCAGCACCTTCCTGGAAAGCACATAAGGCTTATTAACCAGTTCCTGGTGCTCCTGCTCAGGTGAATAGAAAAAAACTGTCATTGTCCCTGCAAGCAAAGATACCTCTTACTCATGGCCAAGGACCAAAACCAGGCAGACGGAGATACAAACCCATCCCATTGCTCTCTGTCCAAGATTAAAAATCCCAATCCTAAATTTAAGGTGCTCCAAAGGAGGGTCAGTTCCCAGTGACCACACAACAAGAGTCAGGTTTGCTCGAGCACTCCCTCCCGTCAGCTGTCCCCAGGCCCAGCCGCAGCAGCCCAGCCTGTGCCTACAGCTGGAGACGTGAGGCGTGGAAAGAAAGGGTTGCCATGAAATCAGAAGCACGTCGAGACACCGATGCAGAGAGCGTGGGAAAGAAGCTAACGACATTCATGTTCATCAGGAGACAGATAAAACCACTACAATATTAAAATTTCATTATGACAACTAAGGAAGAAGAAACAAAAATTCTTTGTTCACCATGTCTATAATAAAGTACAAAGGCAAAGGTATCTGCCTTTGCACTACTAGTTGCACAGGCGGGTTTCAGTCCCGGGTGAAGGCTAAAAGTTGCTTATGTGCTGTATGTCATTTTCCAGCTGGCAGATCAACCCTTTGTAGTACTAATTCAGCCCTCTATGCCACAAGGTGCACACCAGACACCTTTCCTGCTGTCCTTTATAGCAAGAGAGAATGGAGACTGCAAGATTTACTAGTTCACACAGCTTACAGATTTATGAATTTATCAAGAGAGAAACAGGGAGGACATTAGGGTCCGACAGCCAAGGACTGTGCTTCACCCTTACTAGGCATGAGAGAGTGTACGTTGGCGTTGATTCTCAGGACAGAAAACCACTAGAAATTTGACTTTTATTCTCCTTTGTTTTCTACTACAGGTTTTTACTAGTGCATTTAATTTGCAAATTCAAGGGAATACTATGGGAAAAGTTTCTATTTTTAACAAAAGAAAGTAAAAACTTCTGAAGTAATGAACTACTCCTGGATAAAAAGATTAATCTTCTTGAAAGAGTTTT
Source organism: Apaloderma vittatum (assembly GCF_000703405.1). Classification (NCBI taxonomy): domain Eukaryota; kingdom Metazoa; phylum Chordata; class Aves; order Trogoniformes; family Trogonidae; genus Apaloderma; species Apaloderma vittatum. The sequence goes on from NW_009699762.1 coordinate 75,314, forward strand.
GCCGCCTTATGTACTCCCACACAATATTTTTTACATACTTGCATTTTGCATGCATACATACATACAATTCTCCTACAGAGTACAAAAATAAATCGATCCATATTATAAACTTACTCTACATATGCATGTTTTTTATTCACAGACATGTGTGAGAAAGTCTGAGAAAATGAAAAACCATACCAGCCCATGACTAGGGCCAGGGGCAAGGACAAAACTGGATAAAAGCTGTGTATTCTAGGCAGTGAAACACCTTCTCCTATCTGTTAATTTTTAAAGACACTCTTTTTCTCTCCCTTATCTTTGGTAAGAGCTGTCCACCTATCCTAAGCACCAGAGCAGCTGACCCAATGGCATAGTTACCTCCTGGTGAATCAGCCTTGTCCTGGGCTGAATCTTCCCACTTCCATTCCAGTAGGAAGTTTCATTGTATACAGCTGCATCAGAGCATTCATTGTGATATCATAAGCACCATTAAAAGCTCATATCAGCGAAACAGATGTTTATTTCTCAGTTTGAATAATTTCCCTTCTTTTCATGAAATCTGTTAATGACTAAGCGTGTTTCATGACTGGATTTTTAAACTGTCTGTATACAAATTCACTTAATTTAGAAAAGGCTTTCATAGTTTTGCCTCAAATGTTCACAAAATGCAAGACAACTAGAGATGTGGGTCTAGCTCATAATTCCTTGCAGTCATAGCATATTCAATTTGCTCTGGTGTACTTTTTCCTAGTGTAGGTCTGTTTTTTCTCTTCCTATTCCAGCAATCATGGCTTAGAAAGATGAATTTCTTCAGTAAATAAGACCTTGAAGCTCATTCTTAAGGTTTCGACCAACGGCTGATCTGAGTAGTCTGGCAAACCCTAGCAGTGAGCAAAAGCAGGATCTCAGGCAGGGTCTCTGAAGTGACCGCACAAAAGACATGAACTAAATATGAATGACTTACAAAAAGAATCATGAATGACCTACAGATCAGCCATCGCTCACTGCATTATTCAGCAAGTTTAGAAACAGCAGACAACTAGAAGGGTGACTGCATTGCTTTCGGATGAAGCTCCTGCAGTTCTTTGGGTATCTTCAGAGGAGCTTCTTTCCTTCTCTCTGCCTCTAGTTTCTTACCTAGCTGACGGAATTAGTGATTATTCCTGGCTTTTGAAGCCATATGGAAACCTACTGATGAACAATAATAAAAGCATGCTACCATCTTGATGGTTCTCCTCAAAATGCTCCTGAAACATTTCCCCTCAAAACGTACATGGGCCACTCCTGGTGACCCAGTTATTACTCCTACACAGTATGCCCAACCACAGTGCAGTGCAAAGGACAAGGTCACAGGTAGAACCATAGGCATCTCTCAAGATATTTCATTGCTATGACCTCAAATTTCCAGTTCTTTTTATGGAAACCCCAAATTTATTGGCATCACTTACTGGGCTGTTTTTAGTAGAATGAAAGTCCTTGGGAAACAACCTGTGGTCTGCCTGAGGATAATAACAAGATGTTGCTGCTCAGTTCTGCAGGGTTTATTTGTTGGCCACAAACAGCAGTGTTTATATAGTACCAGTACTCTTTTATGGCAAGCCTGAATTTGAAGCTTCCAGGGCAGCTCTGGACTTTCCCAGAAAGACCTCAAGAACCAGATGAGCAATGACTGAAGGCCATCCTAAGGACCCACAGACTGGAATGATCCAACTTCTACCTCTCTCTCCCCCAGGCTGAGTCAATGGAAAGAGCTCAGCACTGCTGAAGAGATCTTTTATTTGGCACCTAAAAACTAGTTACAAGCAGCCAACACGCAGTATTAAGTACCATGACCTGTCATGGTACCAAATAGTACCTCCTGTGGTACCAAAATGTCACGTATGTGACTGACACCATCCAAACACAGCTGCAAGCTTTTGTCAAACATCTGCGAAAGTAACTCCGCACTGCATTCACATGAAGACATTTCACTCAAACTCTTCACAGTCTGACTTGCAGCCCAGACAAGTTTACAGAAGCTAGAGGCAACTTCTTTCAAATGTCTGCTCCCCCTCCTAAGTCTAAAGCACCACCTTAGTCATTTTTCCCTCAGGCTCTCTGACTAGGCAAAGAGGACAGGAGAAATTTCACCAGAAACTAAGAGGAAAACCACGTGTGAAGTCGAGGTTGGTTAGTACAGCTAGCACTTTCTCAAAACAGCCTAGATTGCATTTTCAGAGCTAAGAGTGAAGTTTACCAGGTAAAACAAAGACTTATTGAGTCAGCCGCTTAATCGTGAGAGCTGAAAACAAATACACGCTAAACAAACATAGGCCAAGATATATTACTTTTCTTCAGCAAGACCAAGATAGGTGCCTGGAGGAGAAAATAACCCCCAAATCCAACTATTTGAAATGAGACAACCTCTGGTGTAGCATCTCTACAATAGTGCAGTTCCCAACTTTATTAGTGCTGCTTTGAAGATTTTTGCTATCAGTGATCAGATCTAAAGAAATACTGTAGGATTAGACACTGTCCATTAGTCAGCAACATTTGGGACATTTTGCAAGGAAAGAGAGCTGCCCATGTGGGCTTTGTGTATGGATGGGCATATGCCCAGATAGCCAGGCGACCTCTCAGGAACAACATTTTGGGGCTAGTTCTGCTTTATTTATAGGTACAGATATCAGCAGTTCATCCCTTTGAGCAAACTAACCTTTCTCCTCTCTAATTTAATCTTTTAGAAGAAATTCCAAAACTCTCTTAGAGGCCTCCTCTCCAAGTAGCCAAATTCCGCCATTCAATCCTTCACTGCATCCCTGTGGGGAGTGGGGAAGGGAGGTGTGATGCTGCTTGAAAGGTGCCCTGGCATCTGGGGGTGCCACTTGCCTTTCTAAACCCAGGCACAGGCCACTGTCTACACCAGCAATGCTGGTCCTTGCCCTAATCATGGAAAGTGAAAGGTAGCACTGTCGGAGGCTGACTGACACTTAACCGATTTGATGAGGACTCAGTTGTATGACCCTCCCAAGTCATAAGTATCTCAGGCCAAGACCACCAACAACCATTTGAAAAAGGTAAGAGATAATAAAAGAATGTTCTGAATGCACTGAAAGTCCAGGTCAATTTCTGGCAGATAATAAGTTGCAGAAGCCTGTTCTTTGTCTTCCCATGTTCACTGCATTTTAATCATCCTCAGCTGTTCTCTTACACGGCAGAACATATAAATTTTTCCAAAAAAAAGGCAACAAGATAAGCAAACTGTCAGGTGAGAAGAACAAGCAGCTCGTATCTTTGCAGTTGCTTTTACCACACCCAGCCTCTCCAAGAACGCACTTCCTGGCTATGTTTTCATTTTCTGATAAAAATATAAAGTGAGCCAGGTATGTGGGAAATGTACTTTCGCCATCCCCAGAAGCAGAACACATTTCTTATACATCGTGGATTGCCACCTTCCACAACTCCCACCAGACGAGTAGCCCACAAAAATCAAAAAGCAACCCTTTCCTGAGGTTTGGCTTACTTAGACAAACAAATCAGAAACACCCTGGGAACAAAGCTGCATGTGTCTTAATACACCTACTCAGACTCAAGCCAGGGTTTCTTCTGCCTCTACTCCAAACAAAAGCATAAATGGTGCACCTGCACCAATAAAAGCTCTTCAGCACTTTCCCAGCACCAGAAGATTTCAAATAAACACTATTAGTTCGCTAAATATTTAGTGTCACTTGCCCTTCAGTAAAAAGGGTTTGTTTCCAGTAACTAGTTACATCACATCAGATACGCCAGGACTTCCCCGAGAGAAAAATGAGTCCGTTAGAGTAGGGATGCTTTTCTGTGAAATTGCCCACTGAGCTCTTGAGACAGTGAAATTAGGCTCAAGGCAGATGAAATTAGCTTCAAACATTTCAGTCTCCCCTTAGCTATGCCAGGAGTGCTGCTTCCAGAAGGTTACAAGTCCTGTTGAG
>NW_009699762.1:79273-88951 GCF_000703405.1 Apaloderma vittatum
CCACTTGCTAAAATGCCTCTCACCAGTGGCACCTACTTCATGCTCAAGCCCTGACTGAACATGTGTTTATATTCTGCCACCTTTACAAGCCCAAGGTGCTTTATCCCTTTGTGAGATGACTCAATCAACACCACCCAAAAAGGAGTGCCAGGAAGCCAGATCAGGCTGATCTGAAGGGTCAGAATTTGTCATCAGCAATTCCTTCTCCTGTGTAATCACTTCTTCTAAAGAAAATGGAAGTTAGGTGGAAACAGTACTATCAGGCTTCTCATAAAAAAGAAAAAGAAGTAAGGCGAGGTCATTTGCAGTGAGCGGTGTACATAAGAGCATCTTCAATACAATATAAGCTGTCCACATTAAAAGGCGCAATTTAATATTTACATATCCTAACTAGAAACTCATTTCCATTTATAGTCTCCATCATTACTTCCCACTCTTACCTGCTAAAAAACATACAGCCTCCTCTCCCCATCACCCTACTTCACACCAAAAGCCATTTTTGAGACTTCCAAAAATGAGTTTTTCCACAGAGCAGCAGAGCAAGGAGTCTGCACACATTCCCTTGAAGCACTCAACTGGCTGCAAGATGATTTTCCTACGCTTTGTCCTCATGACGGGTGCAATGAATATCAGTGGTGCCAGACAGAATCCATAAACCATCATGATTTGAGTAAAGGGTATAATCTAGTCTGGTATCAGGTCTTCAAAAGCATCCATTAGCAAGTCCCAAGGGAGGAGCTGAGAGCAGGCCAAGCCTGCAGTACAATACTTCACCTTTCAACACAGAGATTAGCTACATGAGGTAGTCAACACTTGAGTAACCCTCCACAAAAAGGTCCTTCTAAGTATGCATCCAGGACCTCCCTATATCAACAATTGCCTTGGTTCTATTACATTCTTCCACTATCTCTAGGAATCGCATCCTCTTGTGTGTTGTTTGTTAACTTGGTACATTCATTAACAACCACCAGCACTCATGCCGGAAGGGACAGTGAGCAGTTCATCCCAATCCAGTTTCTCTGGCCTGACACGACTGTCTGCGGGCCTGTTGTATCTCCTGTCAGCCACTGCTTTTGCATTTAAGAACCCTAGTTTGCCCTGCTGCTCCCTGCAAGGAAGCTCCTCCAGACCTCCATGTCCCTTCTAATCCTGAAACACTCTCACATGAGAGGACACTCTACCCACACAAAGCAGTAAGGGAAGGATGGACAATGGCTTTAGATAGTAGCATTGAAGCCCTCAGTTTCTTTCCTACAGATCCTAATGCTTCATCTGCTTTTCTTGACTAGTGCAATCTCTCCAGCTCAGTGCTGGAGTTCCTTCAGTTTCTTTCCTACAGATCCTAATGCTTCATCTGCTTTTCTTGACTAGTGCAATCTCTCCAGCTCAGTGCTGGGCAAGGACAGACAGCCTGTGATGACAATTCTTCCTCCTGAAAGGTCATGGCCAGCTCAGAGCCTGTCTTTTTAATTTGTGAAGCAAGGACAATCTTTCCCCACATGTATAGTCTCAATTGCTCGTGCAGACTTCCACCTCTAAGGTGACTGGTTGTAGTCAAGCTGCAAAAATTGAGGACCGAGGCAAGGAAGCCATGGGGAAAGCATTCAAGTATACAGGGACAAGTGTTCAGGTAACAACCTCCAATTTGGACAACGTGGTAACTATTAACTCTATTTCAGGCACATCTACTAAATCACAGGCAACGTAAGTGCATGGTGTGTGACCCAAAACACCCAAGCACCAGCTTCAAAACAGCATCAAACAAGACAGAGCAAAACCAGCAGGATGGAAAGACTTCATTTCACCCTCAACAAATGGACCTTCACCAGTCTCACAGTATTACCATGCTAAGTTACCTCAAGTTTGACTTCATCATCATTATTTGTATGACAGTAACCACCAAAATTTGATTAGCATGTTTATTCTAACACAAGTTACATGAGACCCGTCAAGAAATACATTGCAACTAGGTCTCCACATACCAGATTTTTTCACTTAGCTTGTCTACAAGACATACTTTGTCAAAACAACGTAATCAGACTAATTAAATGGTTACATCAGAGAATTGCATGTGATGTAAAAAACAGTTTTAAGAGCAAAGACTATACAGAGAGCATATTACTCAATTAGAGCCCAGCACAGATCATTCAGAAAGTGACAGGAAGAAGTTTTCTCCAACAGAAGTATACAGCCTCATTAGTATACATTTTACATTAATGCACATAATTATTAAAAAATAGAAAAACGTTATCTTCAAATATTACTTGGCTAGCCACTATACCTATAAGGTAAAATGATGAATGGACTAACTCTGCTTAGGAGGTGAAAAACAGTTAAGTCTCTAGAATTAACTAGAGCCCAATTCAGCAAACTATTTACGAATGTGCTTAAGTCCTACTGACACTAGTGAGGGCTTACACATACTGAATTATTATAATTAACATGAAGAGATTTTTGCATGCATCAACAGTTAAGCACATGCTAAATAATTCCACTGAATCAGGACCATATTCCTTGAAGTACAACAAAGCTATTTATACACTATAAAAGTCATGATCTTTCTCCCTCAGTCTATTGTCTGATCAGAAAAAAAAGAGCCTCTACTGGGTATGAGAAAAACTGATACAGTCCCCTGGAGAAGCGTGGCTTTTCATCTTTTATTAACTCCAAAAGCATGCACAAGTCAGTGCTAGGGAGAAGCCATTGTAACTGTATTTTCAATCTTCAGTCTTTCAAAAACAACAGAATTCACTATTTTGCACCAGTACAGTATGCAGTTTGCAAGTTCATAATCTAGAAGCTTGTTTCTTCAGTTCATTCCCCAAGCCATCAACAGATTTTCAGAATTACACAGCTGTACAACAATGCGAGTGACTATATACAATCCTGCACAAAATACTAGAAGAAAGCTACAAAGTTACATAAATAAACATTCAAAAAATATTTGCTTTCTCTTGCACTTAAGTGTTACTAAAAACACAACAAAAAATCTCCACAATGTTGACACATATCAGCTCTCTCTAAATAAAACTATTTCCTGTAAATTTGTCCTTGTCCAGAAGTTATCTGTACGGTTGCATAAATAAAATCAGTCTTGCCGTAGCTATGAAATCCAGATATCCCAGCAAACATTCCTCATACTTAGGAATGAAACATTCCCGCTTGCTCAGAGGAATTTGCTTGTTGGGTTTTGGTTGTTGGGATTATTGTTTGTAATTCTTATATAACCCACTATATGATAGTGAACAAAATACTTTTGTTTCATAGAAACAACTAACATTTGCCCACATCATGGTGGGCAAATGGTCTATTTACAGATACATTAGGACTGCCTGACTGACAGTGAGTGTGAGTTGCTGAACTCCAAGAAACATGGAGCTTAAAACGGCGACACTCTCTGCTGAATCGCCTTCCCTTTTAGGATACGTCTTATCTGTAGGAGAGAAAAAGACAAAAAGATTAGCATTGATCATCCTAAAGTGAGTCACAATCTGAAAAAAAAAAAAACAAAGAAGAAAACCACAAAAAAACCAAACAAACGAAACCCATTAAAGTCAGTTCCACATTCCTCATTTATCTGAGTCTAGGTTCTGAGTTTAGTTACACCAGAACTGATCCAATTTTACAGCTTTTGAACCAATATAAGGCAAAAGAATTACTCAATTGTTTAAGCTTTTTTGGGTCAAGAGCTGCCTTGTATTGTACACTTTCTAGGACAAAGGAAGGTTTTTCGTCTGTTACTCAAGCCTAAGAACTGCCATTACTAATTATGACAAGAGCAACAAAAGCATGATCTCAGGACACACAGAGACAAACAAGAGAAGGGGATATATTGCCTCCAGTATGTTACAAGGTTATAAAGAAAAACTCTACCTTGACAGGAAAAAGCTTTTGAGATGGAAAACGTAAAAGCTGTAAGTGAAGCCTGTGATTGCAGGTCTTTGTATATTCTGCCTGATCCAGACATTAAAACGAAGAAAATGGCATTTGCTATCTTTTTTTCCTTAGAAGCTGCAGCTCAAAACCCAAAACGAGACTTCTGATAAGGAATAAGGCTTTTGTGTAGATGGGGACAGATGGAAGCAGAGGTAAGTCATTTGGATTTGTTGGGTTTTTTTACCTGTTCTCCTATAAGGCCATCAGGAACCAGATGAACTGGCTGCTCATTCTCCAAGTTTCTGGCACTTGGATCTGCTCCCTTCCGCATCAGCAGGCGCACAGCATCCAACTGACTCACCCGATACTGCAGGCTGGCAGCCACATGGAGGGCTGTGTTGCCATTGTAAGCCTGGAGAAGAAAAAGGTAACTCCATGACGGAAAGGCAGGGGCACAAGTCTTGGGACATTCATGGTGCCACACTCCAGATTACAGCTGCATTCCAGAAAAAAAAAAATCACCGTACCTTTGCGTTAACAAAAGAGAGACAGTTGGGCAGCTCCAAAAAGAGACGAATGAGCTCCAGGTTTGCTTCTTCTGCTGCCAAATGTAAAGCTGAGCGACCACTTTTACGATCCTATCAAAAAAGAAATTGTTAAGTCTTCCCTACAGGTGCTTCACCTATCCAAGGTGAACATGCAGACAAATGAAAAAGAAAGCAAAGTAACTGTAGAGCATTGAACAAACATATTTGCACTACAGTTAACTGAAAGTCAATCTGAATATGTAATTTAACATGAATATCTAAAGAAATAGCCCAGATCTCACTTGGCACTAAGTTTACATAGCCAAAATATCAAATGTTATATCAAGTAATGGTCTGGCCCAGCACAGACCAAAAACTGGACAGGCAAGCAGTTTTTAACTAAGATTGCAGTTCAAGAACAAGGTATCACCAGCACTCTATTACTACAGATACTTCAGAGTGCTCCAAATATCATTCCATATTCTTTCTTTTAAGATACAACCAATTGCAGCCAGCAGAGTATCATTCTTAATCCAGAAATTAGACTGTCACCTCCCTCTTTCCTCAGAGTTCATTTGCATTGATAATACCTTCCTCTAAGTGCAACATTCTCATTCTACTCAGCTAAATTAAGCTGTAGGGAAGCTTTCAAATTAGTCTACAACCTTTCTAATAAAGCTGAAATATGGCATGGGAGAAAGCGATATGTTCCCCTTCCACATTTTCTCTGGATCTGGCACTTCAGACAAAAAAATTTTACTTACTTTCGCTTCAACAGATGCTCCCATTTGTATCAGAGCCTTGATGGTTTCTACTAGGCTCTTGTTTCTCAGCAGAAGCTCCTGGACCTCAGGGGAGTGAGGTGGCTGACTGTTTTGAAGCTCATGCAGCACAGCATTATGAGCCACAACAGCACAGTGCAAGGCTGTCAAACCTTAGCATTAAAAAAAAATAAGTTATAATTAACTAACAAATTCCGTACAGAAGTATTGACTGGCTGCTTGTTTCAAATGATAGTTAAAGGAGCTTCTACAAGTGACAGTGATGGCTTGAGATTTGGGTTCTCTGTCATCAGAGGAATAAAATAGCAACTTACTATGAGCACTCAGCTAGCAGATAATGAAATAATCAATTTCTAATATATTTCTCTAGAAAATGTACACTAGACACAGCTGTTCTCTATCCAGTGATGTATTGCTGGCACTCAATTATAGCAAACCATAGACAATTGCTACCTACACTCTCTATGCCAAACATGGCAATCCCATGTAAGAGCAAAGAGGTCCTGACAGGCACAGATTGACCATGTTTCTATCTGACAGATATGCCAACTGTAACATCATTTCAACTGTAACTGTAAATTTTAACCTGGCAAAGATATGCTCCATCTTATGGCTTCTCAACCCAGGATAACATTCATACAAGCAGCTATAAAACACTGTAACATCCAGTAATTCCGTAAATTATAAACTCTTAACTACTCACCATCATAGTTGGTTGCCTCAAGGTCCACATACTGATTGCTTCCCATGGCACCCTTTTGGATTGCCTACAAAAGTGGGAACAGGTATGCATTTAGGTCTTAACCAAACCACATACTGCTTCCTCAAGCTTGTATACAGTCTTACTGCAACAAAGTTGCAATGAAAAATGGCATTAAGAAGAGACTTATTTTTCTCGTAGGAGGATTCCACCAAACCACTCTAAAATCTTGGTGAGAACCTTCATGTGAAATTCAGTCTCACTTGACGCAATTACTGTAAAGCCCCCAAGACATACTCACAAAGCTACGCAGAGAGAAAGATAAAGGGAGGCGTGGTGTTTTCAGAGTTTCCCAGGACAACTAATATGAAGTCAGAGCTATGCCTGCCTGGTTCTTACCTGAAGGACCTGGGCATGCCCCTTCTCAGCGCAAACATGCAACGGCGTTCTACCCCAGCAGTCTGTGGTGTTGACTTGAGCCCCCAAGCTAACCAGGTCCTGCACAATGAGATGCTGATTGGCAGCCACAGCAACCTGGAAAGCGCTCTGCAAACATTGAGGAGAAAATTTAAACTGTTAGTCATCTGATCTCTACCAGGAAAGAACGACTAAAACAAATAAAAAGCCTAGCTGCCTGGTGTTATTTAAGCAGTGATTAAGAATACCAGGAAGCTAGGACAAATACAGCAGAGCATATAGTTTTACCAGCTCAAGGTGATTCCAAGAAGTATTAATAGCTCAAGGTTAATATTAGTATGCAGGCTAAATCTCAGGGTTAATATTAAATAAACACTTCACCACATCTTCCTCAAGGTCCAGACATACAGAAGCACTCAGGTGTGCAAAGCAGGTGCAGAGATCCCAAGAACCTCACCTGGCCATTGTGCTCTTTAATATCCAGCATGTGCAGAGCAGCCATCTTCCTTGCAAGAACATAGGAAAGTGCTCTTCGACCCTGGGCAACAGCAATGTGAAGGAAGCTGTGGGCAAGAGGGGAAAAACAGAGTTACACCACCACACAAACTAGGGCTCACGTCATCACAGAGGTCTAAAAGTAAGGGAGGGGTATTGTGCTGCCAAGTTCAGACCTCTTCTGCATAACTAAGGCAAGGACACAGGTACCTTCTTCTCAGGGCAATTTAAAGCATCTAAATCTGAATCATTTTCTCCCCATTTACTAGATAGAAGTCTAACAGGTACCTGAAATTAGACAATACAAATACCTTACCTACCCAACGTGTTGCAACTCTGCACAACGCAGCCCACCAGCGAGACCATACTTCACTTTAGCAAAACTACTGCACTCATGACACAAACACTGCTCACCAATTGCTTCCATTACAACCCCACGGTCCACCAAAACCCAACATTCCTCAACCTTCCACATCAGAAGCATCAAAACAAACTGCACTCACGTGTCTCCATCTGAGTCTTTTGCAAGGAACTGATCCTGAGAGATGTTAGCCAGTTTGTTTTCCTCCTGCTCCACTTGCCATTGAAAAAATGACTTCCCCAGCTGCGTCGTGCTTCTGGCGATGTTTTGGTCAGGTAGAGAGACATTCAAAGTAGCCAAAGAGACACTGCGCTCCAGACTACCACAGACGTTATTGGAAAGCAAGCTGAAGTTTGGAGCGTGGGGGCCAACATCAGGCTGTGGGTGGGTGCTGGCCAGCGTCTGGAGGGGAGCAGAGATGCCCTCTGAGCCTTCAGAGTCGTTCAAGAGGGACGAGAAGCTCTGTGACGGGCAGTACTGCAGTTCGTGGCTCTCAAAGGTATTCTGCTGGTAGCCAGGAGACTGGCCATTGGCAGCAAACGGCCTGTACTCCAGGGAGGCATCCGAAGGATAGCTCTGTGACAAATCTTGGTTCTGGGACGGGGGGAACTGGTAATGCTGCGGCAGATCAAGCATATGCTGGGAGGCATGATCCTGGAACACCTGGTACTTCTGGGATGGGGAGAAAGCCTGTGCTCCCGGGCTGTCCTGGTACTGCTCACCGGGCGAGCTGTGACTGGAGACAGTGTGCAGCCAGCTAACCTGCACCGTGTTCAGAGAAATGGGGCTTGATTCGTTCTTGATGTTTATAATGTTCTGAAGCAGATCAGAATTGCTGTCATGCTTCAGGTCGTTTTTATGTGTCTCTTCCATGTTATCCATAGAAGTTGGTGTCTGGGGTGGTGTCTGTGAGGGAAAGAAAAATTAAAAAAATATCAAAACAAGCCCTAGAAAGTTAGGGGTATAAGTTGTATCTGGTGGTCTCTGATCACACACAGCAAACCGAAAAACGAAGATGCAGAAAAAATTACAAGCTTACCAGGAGGTGCGGGTGAACATTAGCTTGGCGTTTGAAAGAAGGTCCATCAGAAAGAAGCTCGGGAGCCTTTCTTTTGCCACTGTGACCTAGTATGCTCTTCAGCTCTGCTCAAAAGAAAATAAATTTAAAGTCCATTTGGAAGTCTACTCTTGCAATCACTTCTAAAACTTTGTTAGAGGATATTTTAAAAAGAGGTGGTTTTTACCTGTGTATTGCTCGTAGTTCACCAATCCTCCTTGTGCCTTTTGGAAAAAATCCAGATTATTCCATTATTATAATGTTACTTCACACAGACACACACAAAAAAAGCACAAAACCAAGAAGAGAGCAGCAGCAACATGCTTCTGTAAACATAGAATACACCTTAGAATAATTCTAGTACATGATTGCCTAACTCTAATTTAATTGCTTTTAATTAAGGCTAGAAAATGGAAAGACTTTTATGAAACTTTAATGAAAACCACCATTTTTCTTAAGGCTTCTTAAGCTATTTGTTACAATACCACAAAACTCAAGAAAATATAGAGAAAGATACTGCTCCTTACTGAGGTCTGAGGATTTTCTTGTTTTAAAACATAAGCCAGCCAACTTTATACTTCTTTAACGCCTTGAACTTCTCTGGGCAAAAAATTTCCTGTGACAACACTTATCTAAGAGGCTCGCAAATACATGGTCAGAAAGACTATCAAAGAAAAAATAAAAAATTCCCTTTAAGCTTCTCAGAATTTCCTGTATTTTCTGTTTCTGTCTTTTCAGGCTGGAAAGGTCTGCCTTTATACAGCATGCTCTGCATGGAGGAGGGGAATAGCGTGACAAGAGAAGGTTCCCCAGCTCTTACAAGGAATGACCTCATTAGAGTGAACAGGGAGTTTCTGTGGTTTCTTAACACAAATGTATCTTTATCCAAACTCCCTTTAGAAAACAAAGCTTAGTAAGGGCATTTTTTAGCGCCTCCTTCTCCCGCAGCAAACTTTCTCACTAATTCCTTTCCAGCTCTGTTCTTCCATTACGTATTGAAAAGGAAAAACACTGGCTGCATCTGCATCAGATAAAACAGCAAGCTCATTTCCAGCCTTATCGCATGCCTCTCTTTTTTTTTTCTTGTCAGCTTCAGTAACAATTAAAAACAATTATGTCAGCGCCGAAAAATTCTGGTTACCTTGCCTTCCTCTGCGGCGGAGCCCGAGGACATCTGTTTGCTGCTCCTGAAGTGCAGCAAGAGCTCCTTCACCGAGTTCTTCACACGGACCCCCTGGAAAGGTCCTCGGTGCTGCTTTCCCCCCGCCATGTGTTGTTCAACTGTTGGGACAGAAAAATAAAACCCGAATTTAAGCCGCCGGCTCCGTTTTCACTTTCAAAATAAGGAATGAACGAGTAACAGCCGGGACGCGACGGGAAAATCGCCCAAACCCCCGGTTTAGCAGAGAACCGTCGAGGCAATGCCCCGCGCTGGGCTGGAAGGGACCTGTAAAGGTCATCTA
>NW_009699763.1:0-23111 GCF_000703405.1 Apaloderma vittatum
GGCCTCACCAGTGCTGAATACAGAGGGACAAACACTTCCCTTCTTATGCTGGTCACAAAATTTCTAATACAGGCCAGGATACTGTTGGCCTTCTTGGCCACCTGGACACACTGCTGGCTCATATTCAGCTGGCTGTCAATTAGAACACCCAGGTCCTTTTCAGCCGTGCAGCCTTCCAGCCACCCTTCCCCAAGCCTGTAGTGTTGCATGGGGTTGCCGTGACCAAAATGCAGGACCCTACACTTGTCTCTATTGAACTGCATACAGTTGGCCTGGACCCATCGATCCAGTCTGTCCAGGTCCCTCTGTAGAGCCTTTCTACTCCCCACCACATCGACACTCCCACACAGCTTGGTGTCATCTGCAAACTTGTTAAGGGTGCACTCAATCCTGTCATCAAGATTGCTGATGAATATGTTGAACAGGAGCGGTCCCAGCACCGAACCCTGAGGGACACCACTCGTGACCTGCCGCCAACTGGATTTAACTCCATTGACCACAACTCTTTGGGCCCAGCCATCCAGCCAGTGTTTCACCCAGCAGAGTATGTGCCCATCCAAGCCATGGGCAGCCAGCTTAGCCATAAGGATGTTGTGAGGGATGGTGTCAAAGGCCTTACTGAAGTCCAAGTAAACTACATCAACAGCCTTTGCCTTATCCACTAAGCAGGTCACCCTGTTATAGAATGAGTTTAGATTGGTCAAGCAGGATCTGCCCTTCATGAAGCAGGCAATACCAACCTGTGAATACCTACAGAAATATTCTAGTGCAAAAAGCCAGCAATATTTGTTAGTTTAAACATAGTGGATTTTCTTCCTGTTTTTACCAGTAATTAGCTACCTTGACTGAATAAGGTAGCTTTAAGGAAGCAGCATACATGGGTATGGTGGGGTTTTGTTTGTATATATGTGATTGTGCATGTATGTATGTATGTGTATTTATATTTAGGTTTTCTAAAGGTACCTGGCATGGGACCTTGACTTGAGTGTGGAAGGTTTAAGTCTAGTGATCCCAGATTACTGAAATCACATGATCAAGTTAGTCAATTATATGGTGAGTAAATGTTCAATTCTGGCAGATTTGCAAAACAGAGTTGTTAAAGGTATGAGTGGCAACAGTAAGAGCATGACTGTTTTACAACAGTAGCTACATGAAAAGAGAACATAACTGAGTATTACTCAGCTAATAAAAGGAGATTAATCTCCTGAAAGATAATCACCTCTCGTCATAACCTAGGAAGTTGCTGTTCAAGTGTAGGCAGTTAGGTACCTCTAGGGATGACTTTGCAATAGTGTCTTATAGCTTTATACAAATGTCTCAATACACTGGAGTCCAGATTAGACAATTGCTTCTTATTCTTAGTAATTAATACTTAAGAGGTATTAGCTTTGAGAACACTGCAGAAACTGGAGCTAGCTTGCTGGTAGTAAGTACACTTCATTATAACTCTAGATAGAATTTGTTTCTTATTCAGACAAAATACTTTAAAACTATAGTTTAAATAAAAGTA
This sequence comes from Apaloderma vittatum, assembly GCF_000703405.1. Taxonomy (NCBI): domain Eukaryota; kingdom Metazoa; phylum Chordata; class Aves; order Trogoniformes; family Trogonidae; genus Apaloderma; species Apaloderma vittatum. The sequence goes on from NW_009699763.1 coordinate 1,511, forward strand.
TCTTTTTTTTTTTTTTCTGAGCTCACTGATAGATGATTACTGATGCTAGTCCAAATGAAAAGATGTAAGCAGGGGTGACACTCAGTTGTCAATGTCTTAATTTAATGGCAAGGTCACATTCCTAGTACCTCAAGGAAACTTTAAAAAAATAAAGTACAATGAAATATATATACCTTGCACTGCTTCTTCAAAGACAATTTGTTCAGACAAAATAGTTAACTCCAAGAGAAAATAACACATGGTGAAAAAATTATGTATAATAGTAGTTTATTATGCTTTTCTTTTTAATAATGCATGCTTACCTAGCAAACAGGGAACTGTACATTGAGGATCAATGTCAGCAATACGGCAGAATTGCCAATAGCAGGGCAGATACAAAACGGTAATAAATGACTGTAAATTTGTGAACCTTCGTCCTTAATAAATGACCCAAAGTCTTAGCAACATAGACACATTCACCCAGTCACATGTACTCCACCCATGCCTCACAAGGCATGTGGATTACAGTAAGACCACATTTCTCACCATAATAGCGCAAAACTGTGTTGGAGATGTGGGTACTCCGGCTTTATGTGTACCCATGTACCGCATTCTCTGCAACTTGCTAGAGCATACACAGGTGATGGGGACAACCAGGAGGCCAAGTGCCCCCCCAGCCCCCAAAGGTGAAGATCCTTGTGTACAGTGCCCCATACTGTTAAACTAGGAGCTGATGCAGGCTTATCATGGTATCCCATGGGAAGGCAGCTCTGTCCAGCCTGGACAAAGGCCACTGTGCTGCTTCTGGCAGTACAAAACTATTTTAAGGGCTCACTTAGAGAAATTTTCATGTTTCTTTCATATCTCTTTTCAAGATGACTCATCTTTTTCTGTTTGGTCGATTTTCTTACCTAAAATTTTCGTGATTATTCCCTAATTATTGTTTAATCCAATCCATCATCTTTGGTCCTGACAGCGTGGGGTTTTTTTGACTAGCTCGCAGAGGTTTTCTTGGCAAGTATCCTCTCAGACAGCTTTGAGTATTCCACCCATGTATACTGTTTGCATCCACATTCCTATCTTATTGTTGCCTATTCCTTATTCCTATCTTATTGTTACTTATTTCTATTTTACTGTTACTTGGGCTATTTTACCAAGGGAAAGTCATTAGAGTTCCTCCACAAAGGTGAAGTACTTCTAGTTTAAAAGCCACCACGACATTGTTACAAGAACAATATAAAATAGGGTTGCATAAAGATCCTATCTGTCTTAGCAAAATATTGAGGTTTCATGATAAAGGACACTCCAGATCTTCTGAGGACAGCTTAAATATCTATATTCTATATATCTGTATATCTATATATTCTATCTGTATTCTATATTCAAGCTGTACGTGTATGCGTGGATCCTTTTTGTGTAATTAACTACATTCAGTTCTATTCATAGAATCATAGAATCGTATCAGCTAGAAGAGACCTTGAAGATCATCGAGAAGATCATCGAGTCCAGCCTTTGTCCCAGCCCTATCAACCTACTAAACAATTTGCCCCAGCACAACATCCCCCCGCCTCTTAAACACCTGCAGGGACGGTGACTTAACCCCTCCTGGGGCAGATTGTTCCCTCTGACTTAACCCCCTCCCGGGCCAGCCTCTTCCAATGGCTGACAACCCTTTCAGTATAGAAATTCTTCCTAATTTCTAACCTGAACTTCCCCTGGTGCAATTTAAATCCATTTCCCCTTGTCCTATCACTCTCCACTAGGGAGAATAGACCAACACTCACCTCTCTACAACCCTCCTTCAAGTAGCTGTAGAAAGCGATGTGGTCTCCCCTCAATCTCCTCTGCTCTAGGCTAAACAGCCCCGGATCCCTCAGTCATTCCTCGTAAGACTTATGTTCTAAGCCCTTTACCAGCTTGGTAGCCCACCTGTGTACCCTCTCCAGCACCTCAGTGTCCCTCTTGTAGTGAGAGTCCAAACCTGGATGCAGTACTTAAGGTGTGATCTCATCAAAGCTGACTCCAGGAGAATGATCACCTTCCTGCTCCTGCTGACAACATCATTCCTGATCCAGGCCAGGACGCCATTGGCCTTCTTGGCCACCTGGGAACACTGCTGGCTCATGTTCAGTCGGCTGTCCATCAACACCCCCAGGTTCCTCTCTGCCTGGCAGCTCTCCAGCCACTCCTCCCCAGGCCTGTAGCACTGCTGGAGGTTATTGTGGCCGAAGCACAGGACCTGGCATTTGGCCTTATTGAATTTCATGATGTTGGCCTTGGCCAAGTGATCCAGCCTACCGGATCCCTCTGGAGAGCCTCTCTGCCCTGAAGCAGATCGACGCTTCTTCCCAGTTTGGTGTTGTCTGCAAACTTACTGAGGGTCAACTCCATCCCCTTGTCCAAATCATTAATAAAGATGTTAAACAGAAGCAGACTCAGTACTGAGCCCTTGGGGACACCACTCGTGACCAGCCGCCAAATGGATTTAACTCCATTGACCGTAACTCTTTGGCCTTGGCCATCCAAACAGTTTTTCACCCAGTGAAATGTATCTTCATCCAAGCCAAGAGCAGTCAATTTCCCTAGGAGAATTCTGTGGGCAACAGTGCTGAATGCCTTACTAAAGTCAAGGTAGACAACATCCACAGCCTTTCCTTCATCGAACAAGAGGGTCACCAGGCCCTCTAAATAATGACATGTGCTTGCAGCTAACATCAACACAGCAAGAGTTGAGATTTAGCACGCTGGTTTTTTCCACAGGTTGATATCAGAAATGCACAACTGATTTATAAGGTCATCTTCCAGATGTGTTAGAAACAACGAAAATAACACCAAGAAGCAGCTATATCTTCAGCTTTTGAAAGGGTAGATGCTTGGGGATTTGCTTTCTACAGTTAATTTCATGCATAAGTGTTTTGTGGTGGTCTTTTTTTTCCCTCAGTACTGGTAGTACACACATTCTATTTCTTTGTGCTTTATAACAGCTATGGTTTTGAGCCTACGTGGCCTCAATTTCAGCTATTTCTATTCAAGATACCTAAATTAATTTTACCAGAGTAATGTGCAGTTAACATAATGAAGACACTTAGATTATTCTCAGAGACTGGTCTGCAGAAAATTTGTAAATGTATCATATCTCTTGCCCTGCTTATATATCTTCTGGACAGATACTATGTGAAAAGCAAGACCGCAGTGTACTTCGAGGTGTGTGGGATTTCACTGTCTTGAGACAATATAATTTTGTCTCCTATGGCCAGTGCTGACTGGAAGTGTGTGCACATGAGTGATGTCTGGTGAGAGGGTACTACTGTAACTTTCTGAGTTCTAATTTATCTGGCTCACAGAACAGTGGTTTTCATGCACCCTAACCTCCAACACAAGCCTGAGGCTTTGCACAGATATCGCTCATTTCAGCTGCTTAATCACTCTCTAAAATCTAGCCAAAGGGTGAAATTATATGATGCAGCTTGATCTGAATTCATGCCCCAAATATGTTACAATAAGAAAGTTTTTATTCCTATTCTTTCAAATGCATGTTTGACTTTCTCTGCAGTAAGTCAGTTCAGTTTTGCCAGTCTGTTAGAGAGCTATTGTTTACAGTTTGGGGGTGTTTTTTTGTGGTTTGAGAATTTTTTGTGCTTGGATTGAGTTTGGGGTTGTTTGTTTTGTTTTGTTTTGTTTTGTTTTTTGTCTTGTAGGTATGTATGTTTTTCTCTGTATGGTGTGGGGTTTGAGGGTGTTTTTTCATTTGTCTGGAGTCTGTTTCGGGTGTGTCTTTTGGGGTTTTTTTATGTTTTTTTGTTTGTTTTGGGTTTCTCTTTCTTCCTGTGATTTAATTTATCTGGTACAGTTGAAAGAGTCAAATGAATGCCAGTGGAAAGCATAGGAGGGAGCATGGGACTGCTCTTCTGGCAAATAGGTTTAAAGCTGTCAGAGGCATCAACATTACCCTGTTTTCTAAGTAAAAGCCAGACTTGTATGTCCATACAAAACCCCCAGCAATGAACTCTTGATTCTGAACTGAGGACCTCATCTTCTACTATAATATAACAATGTCTGAATTAGAAACCTATTACTGAACACTAGGAAAACAGGGTATAAGTAAAGGAAAGATAACCCATCATGGAGTGTGCCCTTCAACATCCCTTTACACTAATGTACTTTCATGCTATTGGATTAGTCTTACAGAACTGTGCTTTTGCACAATAGTTTCTATAATGTGCCTCTGGGCTTTTACTGTAATAAATAATTACAAACATAATAACAAACCAGGCACAGCAGCTTTCAATTTTTTTTCTTCTTTTACTTTAGAAATGAATCTGCCTGCGAAGTAATTTTCCTGGTTATACATCACTTGAAAACATTTTTGTCTGGTCTTACTTTATCCTCATACTTCCTTATTTCAAGTTCATATTCAAAGAATTTTAATATCTGTGTAAATATCTCATTCTACTAACTCGGTTTTAGTGAACAAAGATCAAGAGTCGTTTATGTGACTTTTTCACATAAATAGCAAAAAAGCAACATTTCAAGGACAGACATTTGATCAATAATTAAAGTAGGGTGCAAAATAAAGTAGGGTGAATTTTTCACTTGGTGTGATCTCCTTAATATATTACTTGGTTATCATTGTGCATGTGAAAATTCAAAAAGCATTGGCAGTCTAATGCTGTTATGCACTCGCTGAGGGATCAAGAGTGATATGAGCAGTCATGATCACTGATTTTAGTCAGGAAAGGAAAGTACACAGAAGATGGAAGTCATAATGGGCTACCTAGGAAGAACGTAAGGGAGTTTGTATAAGAGTGCAGGGATAGAGTTAGGAAAACCAAAACTTAGCTGGACTTCAAACTAGGGAGCCGTGTGAAAGGTATTAAGAGTTTTTGTAACTAGCTTGACAGCAAATGAAACTGTAAGGAAAACGAGGTGTTGCTGTTCAGTGGGACAGGTGATGTGCTGATGAAGGACAGGAAAGACTGAAGCCTTCCCACCCTTTGATTTACCTCCTCTTTCCCTTCCCTTCTCCTCTAGCCCTCACTAAACAGATATGATCTCAGGCCTTTTGGGCCCCCTGTGCTATGAGGAGAAGATGAGCAGAAGCCATTCTTCTTAGGGAGAATTTAATCCTACTGTGTATACACAAGTACATGGGACTGGATAGCGTGGATAGCGTGCTTCCAAAGGTGCTGAGGATGTTGGACAATGCTGTTAGAGGGTATTTTTTTACTAACTTTTGTTATAAAAAATTATGCTTTTTATGAACTTCTGTGAAGGTCATGTTGATGGTATAGTCATAAGGAAGTTTGATGACTGTAAAAAGAAGGGCAAGTAGTACCCAGAAAGCTACAGGCTGGTCAGCCTGACCTCAATGGCTGAGTAGATTATGAAGCAATTTACCCAGAAGCCATTTGCAGCCACCTGAGGGGCATGATGATTATTGGGAAAGTTACTATGAGTTTACTAAAGACAAATTATGTCTGACTATACTTGTGGCTTTCTGTGATAAAATTACTGGGTAAATGGAATAGGAGATTACAGGAGATGCTGTATACCTTGTCTTTAGTAAGGCATTTTACTTAATTCCTCATGGCATCCTGGTATTCCAGGTGATTATACGCTCAGTAAATAGATAAGATGCATGACTGGATCATTTGGCTCAAAGGGCTGTAAGTAGCAATACAAAGTCAAAGTGTTGGCCCAATACAAGTGGTGATCATCAGAAATAAATGTGAGGTCTGTTACTGTTCCTCATGACCTGGATGATGCACACTCAGCAAGTTCACATACAATACCAGACTGGAAGGAACAGCTGATTTGTTAAAGGAGAGGGCCTCTATTAAGAGGGACCTTAGTAGTTTCAAGAAACGTTTGAACAAGACCGTCATCAAGTTCGATAATGTGGATGCCATGTCCAGCCTCTGGGATGTGTTTATCCTCTGCAACAGTACATTCTAGCACAGACTAGAGCTGATGTTCCTTGTGAACTACAAAACGAGATAAAGATGGTGTTCCCCAGGTACTATTGGGGCCAATTCTGTTTAATATCAAGCTTTGGAAACTTCTTGTTTGAATTTGTGCCTCTTTTAAGTTACCTTTAACATTTATTATCCGCTCACACACAAATTCAGTTCAGCAATACTATTTCTAGCTCTTGTTCTGTTGTTTCGAGTAGCGTTTTAATTCTCTTTAGGGCTGTGCTCCACAACTTAGGTGTCAGAAGGTGCTGCTATAAGCCACCTGTCAACAAGTTCCCACATAGCTCAAACACCCATAGCGGCCACATCTCAGATCTGTTCATGTCTTTTGTTCTCACCTGCTTTGTACGAGTATTTCTATTACAGCTTTGCAATAAGAGAAAACCAATTTCTCTTCTTGATTTTGAGGTATGACTGCAACATCTTCCCATTCCTTTCAAAGAACTGTAAACATAAAGCTATAAGATTTATGGGGGTGGGAGGAGGGGTGTAAAACTATTCATAGGAGAATGCAGAACATGGTCTGCTCTCTATCCTTTATGCTTCCAGGAAATTCAGTTTGTAATTAGGGCACTCCATTCTTGTTTTTCTAAACAAGTGAGCTGCTATAGTCTAATAGAAACCTCAGAAAATAAAAGCTGCCAAGGAAGAATAGGTTTGAGACATACTGAAACAGCGTTGGTAGGTAAACCACAGAGTTATGCTATTCCTAGTCCTTGCTTCACCCAACAGGAATGTGTTGGGATGATCAGCATCACCTCTGTAATCTTTTATGGGCAGGAAAACGATCTCCAGCTGCTGCTCTGAGCTGCTATAACTCCATAATAAAATTCAATGGATGTGGAGAGAGTGGTACTGAATATTCTTAGGGTAGCTTTATATTTTGAGGAATTTCTCACTTCATAATCTTTCTCTGTGCATCTGCAGTGTTGATCATACTCAGTTCTGACCTGGAGAAATAGGAAAGTGTGCTTGCTTTAAGAAAGGTGATTAATTGTCACTTGTTTTGTAGACAGATCTGTGCAAAATTATATTCCCTTCTAATTGTATACATGAGAAACTTAAATCTCTAGAAACCCTGCGGTGTTTCATATTTCAATTTTTGTGTAGTTTACTGAGATTTTTTTTTTTTTTTAAAAAAAAAAGTTGCTCAAGATCTGAATTTTAATTATGTCTCATGCCCTAATTTTTAATTATGAAGTCCTTCGGCGTATCTTGTTATATAACTGGTCACATTTCTGAGACTCTTGGAATATCCTGAACGCTACTGTGCTGCTAGAATTTAGGGCAAGTGCACCTCTGTATATGGAGTTCTAATATCCACTTTACTGAATACAATATGTGGCTTGTTAATGTTACTTCAAAACAGTAGATTTGCTGTGCTTGACAAGTAATTTATTTTCTCAAATCTGTTTTATTAAACAGAATTTATCTGGAAAAACATAAAACCAAAACCCTTGTCCCTCTCCTCAAATATATAATATTTTATGTATTATGATGAGAATAAATAATTTTAATTAGAACTCAGAAAAATATCATATAGACCAAATGACCTTAATTCACGTAAAATCAGTCTTAAATGAGACTAAAACAGCTACATACTACATTAGAAAGCGTAAGGCTTACCAGTTTCCAAGATGTTAGTTCACTGTATCTTGATATTTTGTCTCTTACGCTCCTATCAGGGAGTTTTAGGGAGGCATATAGCAGGACCTGAATCCAAAATTTGGACAAAAACTATTCTAATGCAGATGGAACTGTATTTCTAATTATTCACTCTTGCCAAGTGGTCTATAAAAGATCTGCTCCAGTCATAGGTTTCATGACAAGTGGGAAAATAAATTGTTTAAGATAAGATGCAAACTAGAGACAAAGTTCAGCTGACTACCAGAATATACAATTATATTTTGATATGTCACAGAGTAAGACAGTCTTACTTGATCTAAATTTTGTAAACTTAAAATGTGTGCCTGGAAAAGTGGTAGGGGAGATGTGTATACAAACTGTCAATTCTTGAGTAATGTAAATCTGACCTTGAATAATAAATTACACTAGTGTACTGTTTAATTTGTGATTACATTTGTTGTAATGTCCTGGAGTCACCATAAATACACCACTGATGGTCTGAGGGACAAAGATTTTAACATCTGAGCTTCTGCAGAATACAAAATATACTGCATAATATGCTGATAACAAATAAAAACACATCAATAATGGTGACAAAAAAGCTCCACCAAACAAACAGCAAAGACTCCTTGAAAAGGAATCCCAGCACAAGATCTGAAGGCTTGAATACAGTATATAAGCAAAGAACATGAATAAGGGTGTGTGGCTGCCACTTTGCAACACTTTAAGGGCTGTGCAACACAGTTGGTACTGAAAGTCAGTGTTTCTAGAGTATCTCACCATTATAGCTGTGATGATAGATCAAAATCGGATTCCTTCTTTGGCCACGCCTTTGTATGTATACTGCTTTCTGCACATTTGATGCTGAATAGAGATAATTGCGTGTGTGATCTCTGTCTGCATGCAAGTAAATCACCTTTCATGATGATATATATAAAGTCAGATTTTTTCACAGATACTGATCCACTGTAACTCAGCGTCTGTGTTTGCCAGACCAATGGTAAGCATGTGTGCAACATGGATTTAAGTGTTCAATGTTAGACAATACTGTCCAAGCAATAGATCCGTAGAGCATGATTATATCATGCTGTTTGGTATTGCTTATTCCAACTAAAGTTAAGCTTGCCCTTAAGCACTTGATCCTCCCTTAAGTTTAAGGCTTGGTTGTGTTATGCTTTCCTGCTCCCTGGCACAACGTTTGATGGAAAAGCAGTGTTTTTATCTCAAACAATGCAGACACCCAGGAGCTGGCCCTGAGCAAGGTGGATTGCTTACACAAAGCAGTGCAGTGATGTACAGAGGTGCTTGTGAGAGTCTTGACAGCATTGCAGCTTTTTCATCAGTCATAGCATTGCCTTCAGTCCTGTCTGAACAGCAACACTACTTTGCTTATTTGTATCTCAGCTCAGAACAGCATTGATTCCCCTTCATTTCAGCTAAAGGGATCTCAAGACCAAACAGTACAATCTTATTTCAACTTTACAAGAGACAAAATAGGAAGGAGAGAGGAAGAGGCAGAAGGCTGGTTTACCACAAAAGGCAAGAAGATGACCAAGGCATTATGATGCCTAGAGGCATTATGACCAAGGCATTACGATGGTAAGAAAATAGCGTATGATTCCATCTGCGATACAGAGTTTCTTGAAATCCTACAGCTGCTTTCAAACACAATCTGAAACATCAGTGTCAGCAACAGATTCAGCTGGAAACATATCAGACCTTTTGCAAATGTGCTCCATACCTCATCTAAATGTGTTCAAAACCAGCCTCTCCTGAGTGTGAGGCTTAAAATCTAATACGCTTCACTACTGTGATACTTACAGGTTCCATACATACCAAGTTATCTGTGAGCACAGTGCAGTCAGTCTCTGCATAGACATTCAGGCTGGTACGTTTGATTTAATATATTCTATACAATTCTTCTATCTGCAGGGTGTATTGGGTTGCAATAGATCATGCCCAAAGCAGTATGACATAAATTAGGTTAAAATGTGTAATGATTTGTCTTAGAACAGTAACATTTGCAGGACTGGATAACCAGAAATCTAGTTTTGAAAACTAGATATATACCAATGGAGCTGCATCACTGATGGTCTCTGAGGATGTGACCCTTTTATGAAAAGCACTTTAATAAATTTTATTATGGTGTCTGTAAATGAATATGCGTATTTGCACATCTTTGAAGGGACATTAGATAAGTATCTTTTAAAAAACTGTTTAAGCATCTAAGTTTCCAACTTAAGTCACTCAGCTCTGTGAACAACCAAGTACAACCAAGCTAATATTGCATATAAAAAAAAAAAACAAACAGGAAATATATTAGGATCATTAAACGATTCAGGTTGGAAGGGACCTCAGGAGGCCTGTAGTCCAACCTCCTGCTCAAAGTAGGGTCAGCTATGATGTCGGACCAAGCTGGTCAGAGTTTAATCCAGCTGATTCTTGAAAAACCCTGAGGATGAAGACTGCATAACCTCTGTGAGTAGCCTGTGCTTGAGTATCCTCATACAGGAAAAAGATTGTCCTTATATCCAGTCTGATTGTTTCAACTTATGCCTGTTGTTCTTGTCCTTCTTTGATGCGCCTGTGAGGAACTTGGCTCTATTGTCTTGGCAACATTCTTGTAAGTACTTGGGGGTTGCTGTTGCCCCCGAAATGTCTCCTTTCCAGCTCCCTCACCGAAAAAGTATTCCAGCTCTGGACCAGCTGTGCTAAAATCAGCCCAGTTTATAATTATCTTTATTCTATAGGGGAGATCAAAACTGGACATGAGAATCTAGTTGTGGTGCTGATAGGGGATTAATCAATCCTGTGAATCTCCTGGTTGTGCTTCTGATAGTACAGCCCAGGATGTTCTTGGCTTTCTTTGCTGCCACGGTGCAGTGCTGGCTCATGTCCAGCTTGCATCCACCAGCACTGCTGGGATATTTTCGTCAGAGCTGCCACTCTAACATTCAGGTCCCAGCCCATATCATTGCACAGGTTCTTCCTTTCTAAGCACAGGGCTGGACATCTGTTCTTACTGAAGAAAACTGCTGAATTTCCTGCTGCCTATTGCTTCACCCTTTCTACTCTGGATGGTCATCATGTCTTCAAGTGTATCAACTGATCCAGCAATCTGACGTCAGCTTCAAATGTGATGAGAGTGCACACTCCATTCACCATCTCTGGGTCACTGATAAAGTTGTTACCCAGGACAAGTCCCAGGATAAACTTCTCCATTTGTCATTGGACCCCACCATTAATTACCACCCTCTGAGTTCTGTCAGATTTTGAGGGGTTTTTTATCGAATTAGATTTTTTTTTTATTTTTATTCATCTATCCAGACTGTAAGGTTCTAACTGGGACATAGTGTTGAATGTCTTGTTTAAAATCAAGGTAAATTACTTCCACTGCTCTAACCTCATCCATAAATCCATTTGTTTTATCACTGGAGGCAAACAGGTTTCTCAAGAATGATTTATGTTTGGTTGATACTGACACTTTCAAAGTACTTTGTCCTTCAAGTGCCTGGGATTGTGTTTCAGGAGGACTTTCTCCTTGATTTTTTTTCTGGGCATCAAACTGAAGGCTAATATTTGCCTTCTTCTAGTGCTCAGATCTCCATGACCTGTCAAAGATGACAGATAGCAGACTTTAAGGACATCAGCCGTCTCTCTCAGCACCCTTGGATACAGCCCATCTGATCATATGGGTTTGCATGGGTTGAGTTGGCTGAAATAAACCCGACTTTATCCTCACCCAGTGCTGCCTGTTCTTCCTTCTGACCTGAGCACAGATGCCTGAGCGACATTCTCAGTAAAAACTGAGGCAGGGCACTGAATATTTTACTACTATTGCAGTACTATAAGCTCTTTTTCTTTGCCCTTGACATACCTAGCAGGTTTCAACTCCAACTGCGCTGCAGCATTTCTAACACAGTTCCTGCATGCCTGAGCAGTCTTTCTAAATTTCTGCTTTGTAGCCTCTGCCTGCTTTGACTTCAATTCTTTGGTGCCCACCTCTGCCCACCACTTCCTTACTGGACTGTGGCTTGTAATTTCCCTCCACAGCCATTCCTAGGTTAGAGCTCTACTCAGCAGTTTGATCATATGGCTAATAAAGCTGCTTTTGCCAGCTTTGTCTTCAGCCCTCAAAAAAATAGGGCTTTGTGGTCCAAAAGCAAAATCACTGTTGAAGATGTCGGCTAAAAGAGCTTCTAAGCAATTTCACGGAGCCATATAGAATCATCAGTTTTGTAAAATAACTGAGGCTGTGTACTATAATTTGCATTTTTTTCTGCTAAAAAAATTGAATAAAAGCTGGGGCAATATCATCATCCAAACCAGAATGAAGACTAGAGGCAGTGGATTTATTTCCTGCAGGTTATTATGCTGATTTATTGTAGCTGATGAGTTGGCCAGCAAATCTCTGTGTTAGATTAAAAAGTTATTCTTTAAAAATCTCCAAAAGTGTGACTAGCACATCAAAGGAGTTGATTCTCCCCCTCTACTCTGCTCTCGTAAGACTCCACCTGCAGTAGTGTCCAGCTCTGGAGTCCCCAACACAAGAAGGACATGGACTTGCTTGAATGGGTCAGAAGGAGAGTCACAAAGGTTATCAGTGGGCTGGGCATCTACCCTATGAGGACAGGCTGAGAGAGTTGGGGCTGTTTGGCCTGGAGAAGAGACGATTACACAGAGACCTTATAGTGGCCTTCCAGTACTTAAAGAAGGGAAATGTGGGGACAGATGAAGGTGACAGTTTCAAACTAAAGTAAAGCAGATTTAGATTAGAAGTAGTGAAGACATTATTTTCTGTGAGGGTGGTGAGACACTGGAACAGGCTGCCCAAAGAAGTTGTGGAAGCCCCCTCCATGGAAGTGTTCAAGGCCAGGTTGGATGGGGCTTTGAGCAACCTGGTCAGGTGGAAGGTGTCCCTGCCCATGGCAGGAGTTTGGAACTAACTGATCTTAAAATGATTTAGGTTGGAAGGGACCTTAATGATTCTATGATCTTTGGATGCAGTAGTTACTGGAAGGTATTATAATTTCTCAGTACAAGTTTTAAATCTCACCACATTTTCCCTTTGAACTAAATTGCTGCTGCTGTTGAATCACTATATCTCTTTGCTGTGGTTTGGAGAGGTGGAGCAAGGGGAGACTTGAGATACTGCTGTCATGCATATCCAGCCCTTGCTGCATTAATCCAACACTGACTGCTACTTTTTCCCCCCAGGAAACACTTTTTAAAGTCTTTAAGTGGTATCGAGAGCAAGTGCTGTTAAGAGCAAGAGGGTAAATGTTCTTTAATGACTTTAAGGTCAGTAGAATTTTCTGGAAAAGTTTAAGAGGAAAACACCTAACAAAAATCGCAAAGGAAGTTTGCTTTCCTTTGCCTATTGGTCAAAGCTATGTTTTGCCAGTGAAATGGAATACCAATGGTACGTATCAATAAACAATAAAATAACACACATCTATGCTATATTTTGCAATTACAATAAAATTATGCGTTCAGGTAAATCCTTTGCAGCACTGAAACCACCACAACGTACCTTTAAGAGACTTTTGAGAAGAAAGGTTTGAGAGATTTTACATTTCTGGCATTCCAGACAAGGCTATATTGAAGTGCAGTAGAATTTGGTATGTCTAGCAAGGAAGAGAATTTATAAGAAAAAAGAAATAAAAATACAAAGAAGTCTGGCTGTTTTCCCCTTTCCATGTAATTTGAGCATACTGGAACAATCTCTGTTCACCTTTGTCCCTGTGTAGATTGCTTCTGGTTACATGGGTAAATTGAAAGCAGAATTTGACTAGTTTCCCTTCAGTGTCTATATTCTGCTGTAACAATCCAGAGGCAAGATTTTATTTCTGTGACTGAGAGAGAGTGCAGCTTTCTCTGGAGTAGGACGTGAAAACTTCTACAGCTTCTCACTTCTCATAATAACAAAGTTTACTGAAACCATTTAGAAGTAAAGAATTTGATCTATTCACAAATAAAGTAGCAGGTAGATTCCAGGACCAGAAATAAAGGCACACGTGATTTTTTTTTTTTTTTTTCCTTTCCATGACTGTAGTGTGAAAGCAAAGAGTAGGAACTGTGAAAGTCTGAGAAGACTGCTGTGTTTGTGTTGCTCAGAGGTAGAGGTCTCTCACTGAGGCATGGCCTCTAATCCTAGCTTTTTCTATAGTAAATCAGTACTCTCATAAATGTGGCAACACATCTTTGCAGCTGGAGTATATCGCTACATCAGACTGTGCACTTCAAGTTTCTCAGGTTTTGAGACTTAAAATAGGTCCTTCTGTCTAAAAGCCAGAGCTTTGCACCATGCATTGCAAACAAAACTTTTATCAAGCCATATGAAGACACTAGTCCTAAACTGAGTAAAGTACAAGTCACATATCAGATATCCTGGTTACTATCTCTGCAGAGTGCTGCTTTGTTTACAGCAGCAATAACTTTTAAGGGAGAAAGGAGTCTGCTCTTTTCCATGCTGAGAAAAATACCAGAACTTGTGTCTCAACAGATACTGCAGATTTAGTACTTAATGACATTGTCAGTTGTAGTACAGGAAACTTCAGACACAGAGAATTGAGAGACCTGATTTGAGGAGGGGGGAGAAAGCCTTTCTTTTCATCCTTAAAGTAAACTTCAGTAGTAGTTTTCTTGTAGCAGTAGTAGCAACTGTGTTTTGGAAAAACAATAAAGAACAAGAATAAAGTTATATTTCTCTCCTTTTGAAAGCTAAGTATTAATTCACTTTGGTCACTTAAATAACTGCATTTGTTTCTTTATAGCCTTCCAGCTATGTAGTCATTTAAGCCTAATCAAATTGTCTGGTTTCTCAGCTTTGACTGGAATGTGCTTTGCTTAAGGCTTATGTGAGTTTGTGTAAATGCTGTTTATTTATTTATTTAAAAGTTAAATGATATGCACTTTCCAGTACTTTAACTTGTGCTGCTGTGCAGGGTGTGTGAAGTGGTTTGTTTTCTATGCCATATCTTGAGTTTGAAGAGGTTGCAGGATCATTGCTGCCAAAAGATGATTTCTACGTAGAAGAGGAACTCTTCTGACATTCTGAATAATCATTAAAAAAAAATAATGTAAACAAAACTAAAGTATATTCACATTTTAATCTTGCATTTTCTCTCATGTGACAGCATGAGTTTTAGACTGCTGTGTGATCCTAACTTTAAACTAAAATAATACCAATTTGTATTCAGTGAAATATTTTTATACACATCAGCTTCATGCTTATAAGTCTATTTTTAAAATTTAATTTTAAAGAGAAATCACCTGAGATGAAATTATTAATATAATGTAGATCAATCTACAGTGATCCAAATGACTACAAAGTGAAGTCCTGCTAAGGCATAAATGCTTTCTCCAATGGAATGTGGTGAAGAAATGCTGGGTTTTAATTTCTTTGAGGAAAAAAAAAATGGTGCATTTTCATTGTTACTTGAGGGTATAGCAGAATTTATAAATATATCACAGATGTAATTAGATGTAGTTATAGCTAGAAGATTTGATAAAACAGATACCAGCAGATACTCCAATCACCAAAATTTTCACCTGCTGAGTACTCTGTTCTTCAAGTACTGTATTCTTCAAGTATTTTCTCCTATCTTCTGTTTAGTACTTGTGTTCAGAAAGTATAAAGTTTGAAATAACACAAAACCTTGGAAAATCGTTTGGTTTGTTTTGCCACACATTTTTGTCTGTATAAATCTCTACAATCAAGAGTGCGCAGCAAGATAAATGCCTGACACTGGTTTAAGCAGGAATTAAATACATGCCTGTCTTCAAAAATGCTGTAATGGGCTACTCACATGTCTAAATAAACCCAGTTACACTCTGTCCTAGAGCTTATAACCTACAAAGTTTTGTGTGTCTGTCTATGTGTTTCCTGAGGCACAGAATTTTGGAGTTTAATTGGTGAGTTTACTGCAATTTGGAGAGCAGGAAATACAATTTTTTTCCCTAACTTTTTCCCGTTAAAGTTTTCCTCAGCAGAAGACTCACAGCTGAAGATTTCCAAGGAGAAGTAGTGGAGAGGTGGGGATTATTTTTCATCGCTCTCTTGGGGAAAAAGTGTCCAGAGCACTGAGAATCAATTAGAAATTCCCGACACAAAACTTTTTACCATCTTGACTAACAAAATAGTGGTTAGGGCTGGGGTAGTTTTGTGTGGTTTTCTGCTTGTTTATGTGTTCTTGGTTTGTTTGGGCATTTTTAGAGAGAGGAAGAGACTTTCAACTCAGTATTCTGCTTCCAGTTAGTGTTAGTTAGTGTGTCTGTCTAGGTAAGAGAGCACAAGAAACAAAAAGATTCATCTTATGTTATTCTTAACTTGTGTCATTCTTATAGAGTAACAATCTAGAAACCTTTCGGATTTGATTTATTTTTTTTTTGGATTCCAGATTCATGGAGTACATCCCAAAAAAATTATCTCCTTTGACAACAAGTTGAGCAGTTTGATGCCCTGTTCTGTAATCTTTGCTCAGTTCTAAGCCTTCAGTCTGTTTTGGTTTGGGGACTTTTTTTGTTTGTTCATTTGTTTTTCTGAGTGCCAATGAACAGTAAACTTCTGGAAGCTTCAGATCCCTTCATTGTGTAAGGAAGGACAAGACGTATTATTTCTGAGTGTTGCTAAATTTATTTCATCTGCAGTCACTCAGTAAAGAAAAATTATTCTGTAACTCTGATATGACCTTCTCAGTTCATGACCAATAAAACTCTCACCTTAATTTCTTTCTGAATGCTTATTTTGACTAGCTGAATTTTCTTCGGAACTGAAAAGCGGTATTTAACTTTTGCATTAATACGTAATAACATATCTAGCTGATACATTATAGCACCTCATGGGAGTTACAGTTTGAATGCCTTGTCCTCCAGGCAGCATTTTTACATCATTTCCCTCGATCAATTCTATGCCCTTCTAAATGAGCATGTCATGCTAGATGTTTCATTAATTAGCTGTTATTATTGTACTGATGACACATCGACACAATCAGAATGTTCAGCACCAAGCTGCTTGGAAACAAGCTTAACTTACCAGGCCTGGGCAAAATATGATTCTTTCTCTCTTGTATTATAAAACACTGTTAACTACTTCAGAGGGACCTGGGGCATTTGTACATTTTCCTTTCATCTCTACATAAGACACAGACTAGAGCAAGAAGAAATACACTACTTGTTATTATAGGGTTGTACCCAGCATGTGGTGTGTTCTTTATCACACACAGCAGCTTTTCAATCCTCTCTCAAATTCAATATTTTTTTTTATCAACATAGCACCAGATTATTCTAAATTCAAGGCATACTTCTTGTTCTACTAGCTAAAAGGACCCTTTTAATATTCTAACTCAGAGTTATGTGTGTGGGAGTCTACCATGATTTCATGCTCCTAAAGACAAGGGTGGCAACATGATGCCTGCCAGATGTTCAGAGGTCAGACTGAAAAAGAATATGAAATCACCTATTGTTCCAGGGCTCTCTTCTCGTTCAGGACAAAGTAGGCAAAAGCTAAGTAGGTGCCAAGCTGATTCCAGGAACTGTTAGCAAAAGGAGATGAACTAAGATTAAGAAAAATGCTCTCACTTTAGTTCCAGCAACTTAGGTGAGAGAGAAACTGAAGTAAGTTTGGTAGTTACCGTCTCTGTGATCACCACACATTAGGTTATAACCACTAAAATATGTATTTTGTTCTGCCTTACTAAATCTTAGACTAGCTATAGGATATCACGCTGAAGGTCCCTGTTGTCCAGCATTCTGTCTCTCTGAAACTAATTAATAACAGATATAATCAACTTCTGGAATCTCAAAGAGAATCTAAAATTTGCTTCAAAAGCCAGATGTGAAAAGTGTATATGTATGTATATATACACACACACTTAGCTGGAATTTGTTCTTCATCTGTAATTTTATCTTTTTTAATCCTCCATTCTCTTTTTTGCTTGTGAAATTTTGAGTGTTTTCTGTTTTGATCAGATCTAAATAATAAATCATTGCAATGTGTGCACCAGTTTGTGGATCTTTTCAGATCAACAGGATCCCTTTCATCTTATTCTGATTTCTTCCCTTCTACTTGTCTCACCAAATATATAGTCAACTTAGAGTAGACTACTACCAGCACAATCTTGCTTCAGTTGGAATCAGCTTTATTTTCTGCAAACATGTAATACAATTACTCTATAAGAAGAAAAATTGTCAGTAAAATGGTTTACCCCAACTAGATTTAGTGCAAGTTATAAAACTTGTATGTTCTTCTGGAAGAAATGAAGGTGTACACTTGTGTGGAGGAAAGACAGACACCAGTATTAGAGCTTCTGTTCATGCGATTTTCTGTAGGTGCAGGAAATCCATGAAAGGTAGCTAATAAAAAGACAGCAGATTTTTCCTCTCACTTTATTCTTTCCTTTCTTGTCTGATTTTCCACGGAACTTGGAAAAATATGTTTCATTCTTATTTAGATTGCTTTCTCCAGGACACTGAGTTTACTGAGTGTAAAATTTACCAAAGGAGGAGTAAACATAGCGTGCTAAATCTGCTTTTATGCTACTTTGTTTCCTCCGCAATATTCTGGTAAGCAGTGGTAGTTGAAAGGTCTAGGTTGTCCTCGGTTTAGCTGAAACCCAGTCCTATTTAGTGATTTTTACTTTTCAGTTTAGTCTCTTCTAAAAGGCTATATTTTCTGAAGTTAGCAGCATGTTTTTGCAGACAGTGTGTGCTACTGGCATTGATAACACCTGATGTTTACAGTTACTGCCTGGGACTGGGATGCAGAAAGGCTCTTGCTGATATTTATTCCTATAGTGACCAAGGCCACTGCTGGCTCTTGTGTGCCACGCTGGGGGTGCCGGGTAGTAAAGGGGGGTCACAAGGAAGTAAAAGGTTGCACCTTCGGGGGGTAATAGACAGGACAGGTGACCAACGAGAGTATTCCTTCCCATATACATCATATTTAGTATAAATTGAGTGATCACGACAGTTTTGTCCCTTTTCACCCTTTTTCCTTCTTAGCCCCTTTTCTGCAATGGCCGGCGTCCAGAGAGGACTCCATCTGACCTCCTGCTTTTGATTCAGATCCTGAATTCCCAAATCCATCTCCCTGTATCCATCTCCCCGCCACCACCGCTCGGCCTGGGGTTTCCCCAGTGCCTCCTGTTCTGCAGCACCAGTGGTGATTGATATCAGGGGAGGGAGTCGGGTTTGATATCAGGCTATTATCTATAGCTGTATATAGTTCTTTCCTTTTATCATTTCACTATTATTTCTATTATTGTTTCATTAAAGCTGTTCTAGTTTTTTTTTTCTTCTCTAACCCGAAAGTCTCTCTGCTTCATTCCCTTTTCCTTCCCATTTGAGGGGGGAAAGAGGGGGTTAGAGAGCGTCTGTCCACGTTAGAGGCCGCCCCAGCCCTAACCCTCCAACAAGGTGTTTTTTTTTTATTATTTTATTCATTATTATAGTGTAGACATGAAGAAGTTGGTTGCATTGCTGAAAATAGAATTGAAATGAAAACTACCTCTCGGCTATCTTGGTCTTCCACTGTAGGACAAGGCAGGTTTGGAATGCTGTAGAAGTTTGCTGTAATTTGATACAGTAACTCTACAAAGGAGGAATACTGAGGTATAAATATTTTTAACTATTAACAAAATGTTTAAAAACACCACCTTAAATAGAATCCTATGCCTCATAATTAGCAAGATTCCATTCTAAGAAATTACAGTAACATACCGTGGATAGCTACAAATTACACATTAATATCTGACTATTTTAGAATCCTTAAATCAGTTTGAAAGTCCTAAAGGGATTTATTTCAAACATTTCTGTTCCAATTACATTATACTTATTTTCTGTTCTTTGTTCCCTTTTCTCCCAGAGGCTATTCCATACTACTACAGAATAGGTATTTTGCTTTTCCCCCCGCCCCTGGTTTCTTGGTAAGTGCATCTAAGTCTTTAAACCAGCCATACTTTCTTTAGAAGAAACAGCTGTATGAACTGACTGACTAGAATCCCATCATTTTACTAATATACTAAATATTCTTGTCTAACTCTGGTGTTGCTTTCTTCTTTTGCAAAGGCTAGATGATTTGCACATTTATGAACTATTAAGCATCTTCTACACACTCCCCTCAGGAGGCTCAATAAAGACATGAAATTATTTCTGCCTAGGTCACATTTATTAATTTCAGCCTGTGCATAAGATATTTTACTCCAGCACAGGAGGGAGAAATGAAGTCAGGGTTAAAGGGGAGAATAAGTTGTTAGCTTTTGCCAGTTTATATTATTCTCTTTTACCACTCTCTGTGGATCAGGAAATTTATTTTATCTTCCTGTAATCACCTTCCTGGATGCAGTTGGTAAACAAGAGGAATGCAGATAAAAGACAAAATAAACAAACATAAGGTCATGCCTTGCATACTACATCTAGTATAAAATAAACATGAAAGCTTGATTGAAGTTACTCATTAAAATACTGCTACTGCTGAAAGAGGTTGAGGGGTAGCTCACTCAAGTGTGATGTTGGAGATCTGGGGTCAGTCAGTGGATTGAATTCTCTCCGTAGGCATGCAGATTCAGACCTCTGCTTACAGAAGGAAGAAACTTTCTTGACATGTTCATTAGAGAATACCAGGCAATGTTAACTGAAAGCACAGTCAGAGAAAGAAATTTCCAATGTAAAGTTTATTTTTATAAAAAGGAAAAAAATAAACCTGGGCAGCCTGTGATCACAAAAATCAAAACCTAATCTGTTACTAAGGTAACAAGATAGAAACAGCACTTTCGGTGGTGTTCAGTGGGAAACTGTACACAATGATTTGCAAAGTCTCTGTAGCAATACTATATTTTGAAGAAAACAACAGGGAAGAGGGTGAGTCTTAACTTCCAGTCCCTCTCCCCACAAACATATTTTTCACATATTGCAGCTGATGCAATTCCCAACTTAGTGGCTGTTTTGGAACCTGATTTTTTTTAAAAAAACAAATAAAGTAGAGTGTGATCCAGACAGCTGAGGAATAAACTCTTTCTGCTTCTTAGAGGTTCCTTCTTAAGGAGAGTTTGTTCTTGATCTGTACTTACAGTGAGATGAGTAATTTCATTCAGAGCTATAACATACCAAAGGTTTTTATTTTGTAGTGTGCTCTGAAATGCTACATTACCTGTGTTGTTCTTTTTGGCATCGATGCTTCACTGACATTTTAGGATTTGGAAATATTTCTAAGCTTCTTAAAAAACACCCAAAACCTTGCTCAAAAATAGAAATTTGTCATTCCATAATGGAAATACCTAAGCTTTTACATAGGAGTTGTTATTCCTCTTAAGAAGTATTTAAAACCTTCATATTAATAAGAAGCCCTATTAAGCGGTGACTGGAAACAACTGCTGTCACTACAAGTACTTTATTTCTACCATGAAAATAGTTGTATGCTGTTCTTAGTGACAACCTCCACTTAATTTCACTCCATTGACAGTTACATCAACAGCTGAAGAAGTGGCCAGTTACAAAGGCAGTTTCATAAAGGTTAAATATGCAAAGTAGAATGTGATTTAATCCAGTAAAAGTGAAAGAGCCTGTCAGAGAAAGTACGCTGGCAAATGGGCAACCAGTTGAACATGTTATATTTTAATTTGCAGAGACAAAAATGACAAGCAATTTATTTACATAAAACTGTACAAAAGCAAATTAAATTATGTAAATATTTCATAAATAGAGGTGGAGTAGCGTTTAATACATTTTGCCATGTTTAGCATAGTTGCGTGCATAGTGACTCGTAATAAACAATGATAAATTGTTCTCTGCTTCACTATCAACATCCAAGTTGCAGAACAATAGTCAATGATTAATATTACAAACAGATCGTACCACACTGAATGCAAGTGCTTTAAAATTTAGGAAAAGTGGTCTGAAAGCATACCCCAGGTAGCTGGTGAAAGTCGTCGTCTTCTTCCTCGTGTTTATGCTCTTCAGTGTACAACTTAACTGATGCACTTTCATTTCTATTGCTCTTTCATCTGTTTCATTCCTTAGGG